>NC_056750.1:704887527-704975027 GCF_019279795.1 Protopterus annectens | reverse complement strand
AATAGAACGTGCTGGAGGGACAGATTCATCACCCAGAGACTTGCTGTGGAACAAAATCCCGGTACATGTGAGGCAGAGCACCTCTCTGGTCTTGTTCAAGAGGAATCTTGACCAATGGATGGGAGATTGCAGATATACCCCAGGGATTACTTCAGCGTCACTGCTTGACAGAGGCACAGCAAAATGATAGGCATAGTTTTTATTCGGGCTAGGCTTATAAATGCCCTTGGGCAGATAGCCTAGTATGAACCTATGAACCTATGAACCTATTTTTAAAGACTTTCTTGCTAGACAGCCACTGAAAATAGGTCTAGCTTGGCTGGACAGTGAAGTTATCAAAATATAATAAAATAAGGTAAATACAAATCCCACATAATTAAGATAAGGGGTTAGTTCCAGTTTCACAAATAAAGAAACACCACTGTAATAACATTTAAGGGATCTGAAAAGATAAGGAGACTGTATTTCTACTATTAGATTAAGAAAATACAGGAAAGATGATACAGTTCAGTAATTATTATTATCTTCTGAATTTAAAATTGCCACACGGTACATCCACAAATATCAGCTTTATCATGCCAACACTGTAAATGACCAAACAGTTTCAACATATTATAAGACAGAAACAAACAGAAAAAAGTAAACAGACAGATTTTTTTCAGACACTTCCATCTCCGAAAACATAATGGAAACAAACACAGCATAAATATAATACTAAATAAAACAATGAGGAACATGCCTCACAATTCAGTGATACAACCTCCAACTCTGACTTTATTTGAAAAAACATGTTTGTGTTTCATTTGCAGTCATTTTCATTCAATGGAATTTTAGGGAAAAGAATTTTCAGTGTAAACATGTGAGGATGTTAAAGTCAACAGTCACATGATACTCATTTCAGTTAGGTCAATAATTTATTAAATTGTTTCAAATAATTAACATTTCAGTCAACTTTTCAGTAAAGCAGACCATATAAATTTACAAACTTCAACAAAATACTCTAAGTCAAGCTGTATGTGCATGTTGCTGGAGTAATACAATATATTCTTTATAGTTTGAAAGTGGACACATATTGCTTGCTATCTGTTACTAGATCATTTTTGCCTTTGTATCACCATCACATGAACTGCGATCAGCCTTTATCTCCATAGTGAGAACAGGTAATTACTCTAGTGGTCACCATCTTTTTGGAAATGCTGCCCAACATTCTGAAGTTACCCTACTCAAGCCTACTTCAGTATTAACAAGACTGAGCTGAGGTTAGGGTAGGCTTGAGAACAAGTGACGGGATCTAGTTGTAGTAACAGCAGTTAGAGCCTTATGTGGGATCTTTTTGATGATCCCAACTGGTATAGCGGGTTTTTTTAAATATTTTTTGGTCCACCTTGGGACATCATTTAACTGGTCTGGCCCTCAAAGCCTCACTTCCATGATGGGTCTACCAGCTTATCTCCTACCCCCCCAAAACATACACCAGTAATGCATGGGCTAGTAGATCCTAAGGGCATCCTGGTAACTTGATCATTTCAACTTCCATCGTGGGGAGGGGGGGGTGGTTCTGTATTTGCCTTACCAGCTTCTTGCCCCACTTCCCATGCTCATCAGTTATATTTGACAGTAATTCCCGTCTTTCAACCATGCCTCCCCTAAGGGAGCAACATTGATGAATACCCACTCACCTGGGACAGGCACTTCTATCCCTCTTTGCTGCTCTGTCAGTCTCCCAAGCTGATAATTGAACTTGGGTTGACTGGGCCATAGCCAAGACTTTATCCCTCTACTCCATTGGAGTGGCTTGGTATTGTAGCTTTTGAGCTGATTTTTGAGTTAGCAACTGGAGGAAGGTGTTATAACAGCTGTCAGTGCCTTTTACCAGATCTTTCTAACTTTAGCTGTAGTAACAGCTGTTGGAGATAGGGTTACCACCTGTCCCACTTTGCGAGGGACAGTCCCTCTTTGGGCAGTTGTGTCCTGACAAAAAAACTTAAAAATGGCAAATGTCCTGAGATTTTAGGACAAAGTCATTTCCTATATTTTATGTAATAGTTGTATAAAACAGTTATTCTGTATCTAAAATACCTAAATGTTATAAGAAACAGAATAAGCAACTAAAATGCTACAAGAATAAGCTTTTATTTAGGCAAAAAAGTAAAGTTCTATCCTTTGTACTGACCATGGGTATGTGTCGGCCTGTAAAATTTGATGTTTGTCCCGAAAATGTCCCACTTTGACCATTTGAAAAGGTGGCAACCCTAGTTGGAGATATTTAGCCACTTCATTTTAGTTAAAGGTTATTAACAGTTTTTGGGGATATTTAACCTGTTCCTTTTGATTATAGATGTAAAAAAAGGCTGTTGAACCTTATTTTTGGGCTTTTCAATTTTTTGGATCTTTTGTTAGCAGTCCATTCATTTAGAAGTATAGCTGTGATAGCAACTGTTTGAAAATGCTAGTTAATAACCACTGTTTTATGGTAGATTATGTTAAAATTTTGAATCCTAAGCTTTAAACATCCTTATCTATGTACAGGAAAGAAGGATCCTTACTGTGTTAGATTTCAGCAAAGTAAACTTTATAGGTATGAGAAGTGCTTTTGTTGTTAGACTTCATCAAATCTTACTAAAATCAAACCACACATATGCACACAGACACGGAGACACTGACACACACACATATACACACACTCTGAAAGCATTTTTTGAAGCCATTTAAGCACCAGTGATATCAATTGTGCCAGCTTAAATGATTACCAGTACTGGTTGCTGTTGCGTGCACTGATCACTTGCACACAGCTGAGCAACAATGGTGTCGGCACCACTGACTGACAGGGACTTATTGGTACCTCTCTGATATTACTGATTATGACCTCTAATGTCTTGTGCCTGGGGAAGCTGCCCCTCTGGCCTACTCTAGCTGGTAGCAGAACGACCAGAATAGGATTTACTTCGCTACACTAACGATCGACACTCATATCATCAAAAATATGTGATTTCATTCTGACAGTCAAGATCGAGTTCTCTCAGAAATCTCTCTTTTCCCTACCAGACTGATCTGCACACACAAGCAGCAGAAGTTTGGGTGGTTCAGGCGCTAGACTGGGTGTGGTAGGGCATACACAAGAAGCAAGAGTTTGGGTGGTTCGGGCCCCAAACTAAGGTGTGGTAGGACGATTGTAGAGATGCTTGAACCCTGAAAAAAAAAAGGTGTGTGTGTGTGTGTTACTAATCTCAGCTGTAGTTCGAGTCAAGTGAATCTGAAGTCATTGTTTTGTTTCTCTTTCACAAAATCATAAGACTTTCATTAGGCATCCCCACTTTACATTGTATCTTTCTGGCTCTGATTGGGGATTTTGCTTTTATAGGGGATCTCTTTGTCCTAAAGTTCCTTGTCTGCACAAATATATTATAAATGACATAAGGATGTCTGTGGCAGTGTAGTCCTTCTGAGTTTTTTTTTAACTTGTTGACCAGGTACGCCTACTGGACATATATTATATGTCCCTTTTCAGGGTGACTCAGGAGCATTGTATGGTTAAGTAACTTGCTCAGAGTAACACAGTAAGTTACATGGAGGTAGAGGGATTCAAATCCTGTAGCCTAGACTACAGCTTAACAGTTCAGAATGATGATCTTCTGCATTAACTGCCAGACCTTCATTTTTATTTTTACTCTTCACAATTACTCATCTTTATTGTTCAGTTGCTTTCCTAACATTCACAAAAAAGTGCAGTCCTCATGCATGGTACACTTTAATCTGCTGTAGCAGCTGCCTAGTTTTTCTAATGGGAGGTGGAGCTAAAGCAACTCACTATTTATTGGCTTTTACAGCCTGGACAGCCCACAGCCAAAGCTTATGCATGGGCTTATATTTTTAATTTTATATATTCCAGTTAATATTTCCTGGCAACCATAGAAGTAACAAATCCTTATACTTCCGCATGCCTAAAAATATAATAATTCTGGCACACTAGTGGTGGTATGCCTTACCAAGGCTATGACTTAGTAATTCAATTTTATTCTGTTTTATTCAGAAATATGGATACAGTTAGTTATGAGGTCCATATATGGTGTATCTTAATGTGTATTCAAGGACAATTGACTTATCAATAAATGCTTCACCCTCTACAACAACTTACATGTCTGTGCTAATCCCAAACCTACACATTAGGTTACTAAACACCCTTTCTGTAACAGTACCACTAAATAAGAGAGACACAAATGCACACATGGCAAACAAACCAGTACCTAAGCACACTTAAACATCTACTACCTTCTTTAGCCCTTACTCTGTAACTCTAATCAGCAAACACTCGCACAGACACACTCATCTCCACTGCTGAAAAATTTTAGCATATCCAAAAATGATGGCTTTATTACCTACTGCTACTTGTAACATTCTCATCCCCCATTTCCAACAGTGACCACAAAAAAAACAGCTTTCAGTATCGCAAGTTTAATTTCATCTTGCACTTGGGTAGCAGTGGATTTGGCAAATTTTGACATGGAAAACAAAATTCAAGGAACAGACTACATGGTAGCATGTATAGTACAAAATATATATATATATATATATATATATATATATATATATATGGTTCCACTTGAAACCGTTGAATTACCACATCATCGAACCTTAAAACATCGAGACCAGAACGTCGCAAACTGAGATTATCGAAAACTGACATCGAGATACGCAACATCGAAAACACATTCCCTACACGTTGTGTGCAAACATGCCTAAATACAACAATCTAAGTATCAAAACATATTTGATGTTACGCATCTCAATGATGTCAGTTTTCAATTATCTCAGTTTGCGACGTTCTGGTCTCGATGTTTTAAGGTTCGATGATGTGGTAATTCGAGGGTTTCAAGTGGAACCATACATATACATATATATATATATAATATATATATATATATATATATGTATGTGTGTGTGTGTGTGTGTGTGAAAGAGAGAGAGAAAGTGAGACAAAATATAATACTCACTATTATTCTTCTGTGAGTTACTTGTAGTTACTGGAACATGGTTGCAGAATAACAACTGGACTCCTACATTGCAGGTTTTCAGTGGCTACCTCTCTTTTAGACCCAACAAGAAAATGATGGTGTTCTTGGAAAAGACTTGCCTGTTTCCCTAAGAAGCCATCTCACCTCCAGACTGTTAACCATGGCAATATCCTTCAACATCTCCATGTCCTTTACATGGTGAGCAGAACTTCATACCAGGCCAAAGCCAACTTCCATACCCCCCATGTTACCTGCAGCTCATGATACATATCTAAACTAACTGACGTCCCTCCTTATCAAGCCTAACACTATTCCTTTGGGAGACTTCAACTATCTCTCTATTAATCAGGAAACCTATGCCACCTCAAATCAATATGCATAAAGACTCATACACTTCATTAATGCTAGCTTCCTTAACCGAATGATTGAAGTACCAACTAGGGGATCAAAAATATTGGACCTTGTTCTCAATGGTACTGTCATCTTACAATCAACACCTACAGTTACCACGTCACTGATTATCAGTGCTCAATAGGAGGGTAAAACCTGATTTACCACAAAACCCTTCTGTCTTTAAAGACTACTGTAAGGAAAACCTAACCCAGCTAACTGATAAACTGATGAAATTTAAGCATTCTCCTTGTCTCGATCACCTGATCCTGCATGCTGCCACATTTGTGGATAATTTATACACCCACCTCAAAACATACACAATAAGACAAAAATACAATGCCAAATTCAGGAATAAACCCTTAGGGTTGAACCCCAGTATAAACAAACTAGAAAATAAGAGGCTAAAATGCATAGCACATAAAAGCAAACTTAATACTCCATCATCTCGGGATGAACTGAAAAAGATTAACAGAAAATTCAGAAACAAAATCAAATTCTCCAAAGGTAAGTACAAATTGAGAATTGCTGTCTCTGCTAAGAATAACCATAAAGCCATCTTCAGCTTTGTCAGAAACCTTACAGGCAATGACCAGCACTGCCCAGAGTTAATATCATAACACTAAATTATCCCTCGAAGACATAATCAGCACATTGGTGAACAAATTCAGGTATAATTTTAATCCCCTACCTTTGCCTAACTTTTTCCAACATATTATATATATTAGTCATTGAGTCTGTTCTCAGCTCATCCATAACAGTGTGGTTTGGATCTGTGTCTAAACAAGACAAAAATAGGTTACATTGAATAGTCAGGGCCGCCAAAAATATAATTGGTGCTAGTTTGCCCTCCTTACAGGACTTGTACTGTTCCAGAGTCATGAAACGGGCTAGGAAAATCATCCCCAACCCTTCACATCCAGGGCACCATCTTTTTGAACTATCATCATCAGCCAGCTGTTATAGATTAAGACACACCAAAACAAGCAAATATATGAACATTTTCTTTTGCTCAGGCCATCAAGTTCATAAATGGTTAATTTGGCTTATTTGGCTGCGTATTCTTTTTCCCAAGCATCCAAGGGCTCTGCAGTTTTGGTTATGTATTGTTAATACTTGTTTCTTTCAGAGTTTATTTCAGTGTTTCTTGCACTGAGTTGCACTTTGCATCTTGTACGTATATGTATATTTACATTTTTTTGTCTTGCTTTTAATAGTTGTATGTATATTGTTAAGTAATTCATACGTTGAAAGTCATTGAAACCAGAATCAAATTCCTTGAATGTGCACACACTTGGCCAATAAACGTGATTCTGATTAGCATACCCACACCACCCCCTCTGATCACCCCAGAGTACGTCCTGAATTCTTGCTCCAGGGCCAGAATCACTTGCTCAGTGGGTCATGATAATTTGCCAGGCTGTCTTGTTGTCAGCACCAGACACTGTTTGGTAGACTCACTACTAAGTCTATTCACCCTCTGCCTTTCCACTGGATTTCTGCCTGTGGAATGGACAACTGCCATAGTCATCCCACTCTACAAGAGAGGATCCAGTAATGAAATAGTAACATATAGACCTTTAAGTCTATCCAGCCTTATCTGCACAGCAATGGAACACATCATTATGAAACTTATTAACAAGGACATAGCCATTGTGCAAGTCCTGAGCCCCAGGCAGCGTGGGTTTGTTAAAGACAGATCCTGCCTCCTGAACCTGGAGGTCTTCTTTGAACATATCACAGATGCATTAGATTCTGGCAAATCATTTCATGCTGCCTACCTGGAGCTTTTATACCATCCCACATTCTGAATTTATCAACAAGCTAATCAAACTAAATGTGAACCGCTATGTTACCTGCTGTATAGCAAACTGGCTAACTGACAGAACATAAAGTTAATAGTGTGGGAGGCACTCTTTCTTTGAATAGAATAATTACCACTGGTGTCACCCAGGGATCGATCATAGGACCACTTTTCTTTGGTATGTACTTTTCTGTCAAGGCTGATATCAACGGCCTGTTGCTGACCAAATTTCAGAAGACTGCAAACTCGGAGCTGTCATTAACTCCTCATCCAACTTTCAAATTCTTCAGAAGGGACTAACATACACCAATAAGTGGTGCCTGGACCATAGCCTAAAACTAAATGCCAAGAAATGCAGTATTAAGTCCTTAAGCAAAAATGGGCACCCATACATCTACCACATAGATTTGAATGTTCAATCGGCCATTAGGGATCTGGGCACTTTTGTTGACAACAAACTATCCTTTGGTCACCATGTATCCACTGTTGTCAGATAATTATTTAACCTTGTCAGACAAATCACCAGAGGTGTTTCTTCCAGGTCTAAGGAAGTCATCATACCTCTCTCCTCCTCCCTCATCAGGCTCATAATAGAGTATACTGGGCTTTTGGTATGTACCTGTCTAACCATATGACCCAGCATGAAAGGCCACAAAAGTTTCTCACTAAAATAATCAGGGGTGTGTTTTCCTTGAGATATCCTGACTGGCTTAAAGTGTTGTTTCTATTTTCTGTTTCCAAAAGACTCTTGAGAAGTGACTGCTGTCTAGCCTGCAGCATTGGCGTTATTTCCACAACAGCATACACCCTTGTTGGGCATTATTGCTTACTTATTAGTTACCTAGATAGACCACTGCTTCTCTTGGAACTCTTTTTCAGTCACACATCAACAACCCACACACATCCTACATTCCAGAACTTTTTCTTAAAAATAAACTTAAAAAGCATATAAACAAATGTAAATATTTTGTGAACAATAAAAGCTATTACAACCGTATAAATAGCAGTATTATCAACAAGACAAATTCTTTACAGTGATAATGTACATTCATAGTCTTTTACATAAATACTGCAATATAATGCACACAAACCGCAAATTATATTTTCTGTAACCTTTCACAAATTTTCATATCTTGAAAACTGTACAACCTAAACATATACTGTTTGAACATTTTGGTTAGCCAGACATAAGATTTCAGATGACAACAATAAATTCCTCTATAAAAGGATATCTATTGAGATATTTACAAAACTATGAAAACATATGCTTAATTGTACGATTACCAAAATTAATAATACAGGATATCCCTCTAGATGTACAACTTACCGTGCAAATGTCAAAGACAGTTTTCTTCAGCAGCATCTAATGTTTCACTTAATGTCATGGAAAAGTTTGAAAGTCACTGGGTTTTTGAAGTATTAAGTACATATGGAAATATTGCTTATTTTAATAATCACTAAAAAAACAACTTGCAATATTTCCAGTATAGTGTGATATAAACCAGTATTGACAGCAAATTGTCCTGTCTCACACCATACACCTCAATAACATGTAGGTCTCTCAATTATGAAAACATGAACATAAATTTGAAAATATGAATAATAAATGGCAAAGATCCTAGACTAACAATTGTAGTGTCATGTTGTTAATATTTCCTTGCCCTTTCTAATACTTCCAGTTATTAGCTGGTAAGTCAATTAAAGAAGCAACAACTCTGGACACCATAAGGCAGTACAGGTGTGAACTGCAAGTATACAAAAAAGGGATTTTAGGCTTGAGCGAGTTAAGCAGTTTATAAACATGCAAGTCCAGGAGGCTCACTGCTCTCTGCCAGACACAAAGCCATTTGTCTTTTGTTAAGACCTGACAGAGGTGTTATTGATGCAGTGTAAGAGTTATGAGCAAACATAAGATTTTATGTAAGCTTAGAAGACTAGTTTGCTAATTTTTGCTTTTCTCATTTCACTGTAATGTTGACAGTATACTCTTTTGCTGAGTCATGTCCCTAGCAGTGATAGTGGTCTCACTATTTCCCAGTCTTTTGGCATTCAGGCTACCTTTGTGTACTCTTTTGCTGAGTCATGTCCCTAGGAGTGATAGTGGTTTCACTTTTTCCCAGTCTTTTGGCATTCAGGCTACCTTTGTGTACTCTTTTGCTGAGTCATGTCCCTAGCAGTGATAGTGGTCTCACTATTTCCCAGTCTTTTGGCATTCAGGCTACCTTTGTGTACTCTTTTGCTGAGTCATGTCCCTAGCAGTGATAGTGGTCTCACTATTTCCCAGTCATTTGGCATTCAGGCTACCTTTTGCTGGGTCTCAAATAAAACTGTTTTTTTTTTGTAGTTGAGAATGAGATGCATGAGATTTAGCCAGGTGTCAAGATGGGCAAGTTCAAGTTCTAGAAGATTTGTTAACTGTTTCAAACAATGGGTCTAACAAGATTACTGGAAAGATAGCAAGGTCAATAAAAAGTATGTTAATAAATA
Organism: Protopterus annectens; assembly: GCF_019279795.1. NCBI lineage: Eukaryota > Metazoa > Chordata > Ceratodontiformes > Protopteridae > Protopterus > Protopterus annectens. The sequence continues at coordinate 704,965,334 of NC_056750.1, read as the reverse complement.
TGAAAAATAGTGGTGGAGAGCACATATGCCCCTGAGGAATTCCTCTAATTAGGAGGGCTTAGTCTGAGAGAGAAGGTCCTAACTGGAAGTTTCTCTTACACAAAAATTGTTAATCAACCAGTTGGTTTGTCTATGGCTTTGAGGCATATAAACAGTAGGTTGTGATAAACCAGGTCAGGTGCCTTGGTGAGGTCTACAGCTACAATAACAAACTGCCATTATTCACACGGATTAAGATGTAATTAGAAAAAGTTCGGATGGGAGTTACAGTGCTTCTCCCATTCCAGAAACCATACTGGTGACTGGAGAGGAGATGGTATTATGAATATAACTGATGGTTAAGAAGTGGTTAGTTTCTGTAGCATTTTCAATAAGGTTATAAAAAGTGAAATCAGAAATCTGAAGAACTGGAAAGGATTTGCATTTTTGTCTGGGGGCTTAACTGTTGCAGACTTCCTAATGGAGAGTATAATATTTTTGTAAGGGATACGTTGAAAATATTACAAAAGTAGAAGAACCAGAGTTGTAAATATCATTATAGGAAGGGCGTTGTACTGGATTTGGTATAAGAGGTCTTCAGTGTCTTTTTTATGTAACAAAAAGAAAATGGTAAGGTAGATTTAGAGAAGGACCAGCAGTTCTGTAATTATGATGTAGGATGCATAAGGGAATTTCTTGAGGGGAGAGAGTTAGAAATAGGTAGATCCCAAAAGTCTCGTAAAATATCATGTCAGAAGAGGATGTTGCTGTTTGTTTTATTAAGGGATGGTGAAGTAGAGTTGTTTTTGTTAGTACACCTGCTTACAGAATAGTTTGGGGTTTTTGAGGTTATGGGTTTATTGTGATCTGATGGCTATGGCCTTGTATCATGTTGTACACCTTTTAGCAAAGTTATTCAGTGTTGTAAGTCTCTCATGATTGCAAGGCAGCTTGGATTGCTTCCACTGGAACCAAGCTACATCTGTTACTTTAAATATATCTGTTAGTTCTGGAGTTAACCGAGGACTAAACTGTGGCTTTACGGGCCTAGTTATTGTTGGAAAGTATGTGTTATGAGGATTTAATAAAGAGGATGTTAAGTTGTTGGTGACCACATATAGATCTTGGCAGTTAAATATTGGAGACCAATAAATGTAGTTTGTATAGCTATGTTGGCTATTGATTCTGTTTGTGATTTTGGCTTATATGAGATTTTGAAGGGTAGCTCCATTTGACCAGGAAGAATGAGGCTAAAAGAGATGGACAGTTATTACTTAGGCTGGGGAGAAGCACTTATAAAGAAGAAATGACATGGCTATGGCTCTGGGGTAACTTATCATTCAAATAAGAATGTGTGGTGAGATATACAGATAAAACAATACTTCAGGTCCTGTTCCTCAGACATACTCTGAAGTTGTTAGTGACTGATCTAGATGGTTGGATTACAGCTTTACAATTGAGGAAGTTGTTTACCTACAAGAGCAAAGCCTAAATGGGTAAACACCACAAGGATCTGATAAGCCACCATGACTGACTCAGCTTTGCAGAGAATATTAATACTGCGTATTATACTCATTTAAAAAGATATTAAACATCAGTTTGCTAACTAGGGGGATGGACTGGCCCAAGGACCTTTTCATCCATGTCTGGGACCAAAGTTACAGCTAGATAACATTCCTTCATATTGGCATAGTATGGTAGTAAGCACATTTTTATGTTAAAGTGTCAGTTGAAGTACAATTAATGATGCACACAAAATAGTGTACAAGTAACATATATACATGCTATGAAAACCCTTCACCCAGTGATGCATATTGTACAGAATTATTCCACCATAACTTCTGCTGCTTTCACTGATGTTATTGCATTGGTAAAGTCATATTATGTTTATTATTTCTACATACTGTTTAATTTTGCTAGCCAGTATTTCAAATGTAACCTGTTTCTTTGGAGCACTGGGATTTGTGAAATTTGTAGATACTCTTAAAGGTTAGCCCTGAAAAGAGGCAGGTTTTGCATAGTTCTAATTCATTCTGGTAATAATTCCATGTACTGGAAGAGATTTTATTAAATGCTTTCTCAGCCAATGCCAAGATAAAGACTTGTCTCTTTAGTTTGAGGGAAATGTCCTTATTACTTCTAAGAATGTAGTGTTTGGAGGTATTTCCAGTTTCTGTACTAATGGTAGCACACATTATCTGAGCTGCAATACTTTGCCTGTAAAAGTGGCCAGTAAAAGAGTGGTACTTGTGGTTGTTGAAAGCCATGTGACTCAGAATTGTGAAGCAGTAATATTCACAGGACTCAGACGAGCCCTTGTGTTGTTAACCACTTTTTGAATTATGTTGTTAAGGGAGGAATTCAGTACAAGTAATGGTAAAACACATAACTTGGGTATCAGCACATTTATTACTACTGCCCTTTTTTGTCTCAAATTTGAGCAAGTTTATAAATCTGTAACAGACTGCAAGTCATGTAGTTACATTGTCAACACCAATTTCAGCATGTATCTTGAAATATAGGTCACTGTTTATTAACAGAGCTCATTTACCTTGGGAAATGTTACTTTCTGTAGGTTATAGGCAGCAGAGACATCATTTGCATGAACAGTATATGCTTCTATGCATTCAAAGACTTGTTAAGTACTTAAAAAAACATAGCTCGTGCAGGTGATAGTGTAATTTACAAGATGGCTATTGGAAGTTGTATTTATTTATTGTTTTAGCAATTAAAAGAACTTTTTTATGGAGTTAAGTTTTCGTTTTGCTTGTGGAGCAGGTCTTTGTGAGTCCTGCATGTGGAGGTAGTTTTTTTTAATGTTTTTCCCATCAGTTTCTCTCCAGTGCCTTAATGGTAGCAAGTTCAGATAATTTTATCTGCCTGCTGAAGGGATATTTTCACATGGTAGTTGTAATTTACCCCATTAAAAATAATCAAGTCAGTGAAACAACTACATCTGGAGGCAATTTCAGAAGTGTAAGAGACTGGCTAAGTACTTCCTGTGGCATAAACAATAAGCAGGATATGTAGGTGTATAGCAAGGGGCATAGGTAACATAAGAAAGGAAGAAGTTTCTCTGCATATGAGCATTGGACAATGTACCAAGTGGTGTACCACGTGGCATCCTTTGTAGGTTCTGGAGGCCCTCCTCTAAAGACATATGTGAAGAGGATGGAACCAGTAGTAAATGGTGGCAGTGGTACTTCTGTGTAAGCAGTACAGTCCAAATATGAACCACCTAAAGACTTGTTAAATATCTACAGGTTTCTACCGCTCCAAGGTCGTGAGAACACAAATGGTAAAATTATTATTATGGATACTCAAAAGGATTTAGAAGGTGCCATGTCATAGAGAGTGTGATAGAATCTTAGAAATTCTAGCCAGCTGAAGCTGCAAGTACTAAAACTTTACTGTTTTTTTATTATGGGTGGTACAACATATAGTGAAATATATTGTGTTTAGTCTTAGCTACAATAATTATTTGGGGAACAGTTGGTACTCTGTGGGAATTAAAACATGGCATCCGATGCAGATTAAAAGGGTACTGATCTGTTGCTACTGTCCAATTTGCTACAGAAAAGGGTATCATTTGGTCAACATGCCTGAGGCTGAACCATGATTTTAAGAATAATGTGTAAACTGTTCAGCCATAGTTTATACATTGGGAATGGGTGTCATTACTTCTGCCAAAACACCAGTGCTTGAATTTATCTATACAGACACTATGCTTCAGATAAGGCATCTTTTTTTCTTAATTTGTCAAACAAGAAAGGAACCTACTTTTTTGTGATTTTTTTTTCTCTGAGTATTACACCCTTGGATGTGATTATATTAAATAGCAAAATGTATGGGGGAAATAATCACCCCCCAGAAGGGGGTGGTAAGCTTACCACACAGACATGAAACACTAATTTTTGGAGAAATGACAAGTCCCACTCCTGTCATTAAAATTTCATTCATTACAAGTGAAATATTTTATACTTGGTGGAGATCCCAAGAGGTTGCTTGTCTTGCACATCACTTGAGTAGAAGGTTCTGTGATCCGCTGTACTAAGGAGTATCACATACAGGGGATTAACTACCGAGGAAACTTTGAGTTAGCAGTTTGCATCTAATGAGGCTGTTTGTATTGTGCTTTTTAGAGTCTAACAGAAGACAATTTTTCTAGCAACAGATGTAGGAAGAGGCACTGATGAGAAAAAATCTGCTGGATATTCCTGATCATTGCAGTAATCATTTTTAAATAATTATCTATGGATGTGTTTTGTGGAAACTCATTATTTTTTTTATTTCTCATTAATAGGTGGGTTGTGGCATGCCAGTCTAATTGAGAAACACTTGATCGATTTTTTTATTCCTTTTCTGCCTTTGGAGTACCGGCATGTTGAGATGTGCGCCCGTGAAGAGCTCATGTCCCAGCTTGGCTTGGTGGATGAGGATATTGTAAAGAAAATTACAGATGAAATGACTTACTACCCAAAAGACAAGCAGCTGTTTTCTGTAAAAGGATGTAAAACAGTGGCATCAAAGCTGAACTCCTATTTATAGATACTTGAAATCTGAGAAAACATTTGCATTAAATATAGAACATTGTTTATTTTTCAAGTGTCCACACTGAGGACTCCTGCTGCTAGGTAAGATAATATCATAATTTTTCTTGGATTGACTAATAACTCAGTGTGGACTCTGAACTTTGCAAGAACTTTTCACATGTTGGGATATCACTCTTAGGGACCTGAAGTTTTACAGAGAGGACCAATTCTCTGAGTCCGAGTGAAGAAACAGCAAGTGATCATTCCATGATTGTTTTACCAGCAGCTTGAGGCTATTTTGACATATTCCAAATACGTTTTGATATTACTGTACACTGCAGGCAGGCAACAAAGTTAAATGTAGAAATAGTAGCAGATAAGTAAAACTGAAATTTCAGTACTGAGCTTGAAGCTGGTATTGTTAAAATTTGATTCATCATTGTTATTGTCTTTTCAGGCAATCACCTGGTAGGACCTTTCAATACTTCTGTTTTATGCTTTATTAGTCAGATATGTTGCAGGAAAATACTTCTGTCTTCTTTAAATTCACAGCAGAGAAACATTGTGGTATGACTTTTACCCTCCACATGCTACCTTGTTGCTTTGCAAGGAGGTATTATTATAAGTGAGAAACCGTACAGCACATATCAGTAGTGAGATGAATCTTTAATTCTGTTCTCTGCCACAGAGGAGTAAAAGCCCCAGAATCTGATTCTAACAAACAGAGACTGATTAATAGCTTGGGCAGTGGAAGAGCTGGGCAGGGGAGGACAGTTATGAACTGTTTACCTTAGCTTTCCCACCCTAAGGAGAGGGGCACACTAGTTCTGGTTGTCCACTTGCAGGGACTAGCGCAATGCACTGTAGCTGCAAGACTGAAGGACATATTCTTGGCAATACCAAACTAGTGAAGGTAGCTCTCAGTGAGCATGTATGTGTAGGGGAACAAAGATACTCTGTTGTTAGTGCACAGGATGCCACGGTGGTGGTGTGGGTGCCCTTGTCAGACAACAGGGGTGAGGTTTGGACCATAAAAAAGAGTGAAACCTTTATGGTTGCATGCAAAATGGGTTTGCAATTGCCTCTCATCCAAGTGGGTGAAGGAGGGCTGGCAAGTGGTCACAATGCAACAAGGAGAAAAGATTATATTAGATTTGCTCCAAAACTGTGGATAATTTTAGCAAAATAACTTATTAATTACTGTGAAAAGAGTGAAACTTTTCAAAGCATGAGAGGTGGCATTGAAAATTGTCTCACTTTTTTCCCTACAAGATGTGAAGTTTACATGGTTTTTATTTGAGCATTCTTCAGTGAACGTATGCATTCAGGCACACAGTCTGTTAATGCTACTTTGTTATCTAGGGCTGCTTGAGAATGGCAGACACATACTTATACTTTGGATGATGTAAAGCATACTTATGTATAACTCCCACAGATTATCATAACCCATTATAAAACTGTAACCATTGCATGTATCTTTGCTGTGCCAATATACAGATGCTGATAGATGGGAAGGGAGTGCATAATCACGCATTCATTTTAGGTGTGCAGCAGCAATACACAACCCCCATAATGGCAGCTCTTGCTGTTACATCATACCCTGATTGCTCAGAGTCGGCTTCATGCAGAACTGTTCTCATCTCATTTTTATTTTCTTCTTTACAAATAAGTTCTAGTTATAAATGCAGACCAGTAATCTGAAAGTACTGTTCCTTCTTCTTCTTCTTTTGGCTGCTCCCATTAGGGGTCGCCACAGCCGATCATCTGTTTCCATTTCTTCCTGTCCTCTGCATCTTGCTCTGTCACACCAGCCACCTGCATGTCCTCTCTCACCACATCCATAAACCTTAGCTTAGGCCTTCCTCTTTTCCTGTTACCTGGTAGCTTCATCCTTAGCATCTTTTTCTCAATATACTCTGTATCCCTCCTCAGCACGTCCAAACCAACATAATCTTACCTCTCTGGCTTTGTCTCCAAACCTTCCAACCTGGGCTAACCCTCTAATATACTTATTCCTAATCCTGTCCACCATCATCACACCCAGTGCAAATCTTAACATCTTTAACTCTGCCATGTCCAGCTCTGACTCCTGCCTTTTTGCCAAAGCCACTGTCTCCAACCCATATAACATAGCTGATCTCATTGCCCTCTTGTAGAACTTCCCTTTCACTCTTATTGGTACTCGTCTGTCACAAATCACTCCTCTGAAAGTACTGTTCCTAAAAAGTAAAAAGTACTATTTCTGAGTAATAGAGTTTCAGTGTTATACACTTCAGCAATAAAAAAGCATAGATTGTAACACCAAAAACTGTTGTCATGCCCACTTAGCTCACATAAGGGAGAATTGTCGCCTACATGATCACTGTACTTATTACTGGATGCTCTAGCTAGACATTTTGTTAAGATTAGTGCAATTTACCTGGGCTCACTGCACATAATACCTGAATACTGGCCATTTTTCTCACTGGTTTGGCTATCCTAGTTATTTATTTATTTTGCCATGGTATGGGAGGGTCTTTGCTGTCCAATCTTCTTCAAGCCTTTTATAATTTCTATTACTCTATCCTTCCCAGAGTCACTGTATATTGTGGCAGGTGCGGGACATTTTTCCTCACCAGATGGGACTCAGCTCACCATATAAAGTCACAGCCTTTTTCAGATTTACAGGCTATAAATAACCATGACAGGGGAAGGATGTGAACCAGTAGGGGCCATAATAATATGTATGGCCATTTACTGTGTGAGTTGTGGTGTGTCTAACTTCCTCAACATGCTGGCTTGTGATACAGAGTGCCATAGAGTGTTGTTTGGGGAGCACCCCAGCTCCACATTGATATACCCTAACATCTCCTCCCATATATCTTACCAGACTGTACTGTTCTCCTTTCATCCATTCTGAACCAGTAGCAGGCTGGCACATCTGTCCAGCACATCCCTCATTTCCTTCTCCCTGGGAGAGAGTGGGAGAGTGAAAGGGGAGCAGGTATTGCAGCACCCAGGTCACTAACTGAACCCAGGGTGTCTGGGTCATAGTCAGGGCTTTATCCCTGTGCACCACACAGCTGATTACATTCCCTTTTTAGGTGAACTATTTGCAATCAGTCTCCACTCCAGCGCAGGTAGGACCAACCCAGTGATCCTTCTTAGTCACAATAAAGTGCCTAAAACAAACAGATGCACAGGACCAAACTGCACCCCTCAGATGTCATTAATTTTCAGGGTTATCACTGATTTTGGTTCTAAATTGTGCTCTGTTCCCCAAAAAAATGTGCGCCTTTGTGGCAAAATAGTGAGCAATCTTTAAATAATGTCATGCATTACAGTTACTAACGTACTCTTTAGAAACTGCATGCTGACATATTCTTTCAGTTTTCTTAGTGACTGCTACTAATATTTGTAAAATCCATTTTTAAGTATTCTTTTTAAGTATGCTCTGTTCCTCAAAAAAATGTGCGCCTTTGTGGCAAAATTGTGAGCAATCTTTAAATAATGTCATGCATTACAGTTACTAATGTACTCTTTAGAAACTGCATGCTAACATATTCTTTCAGTTTTCTTAGTGACTGCTACTAATATTTGTAAAATCCATTTTTAAGTATTCCAAATTGCTGGTCTTTGTTCCTAGTAACATTTTGTTTTTCCCTGAGTTTTTTGAGTTAAAATATTGAGAGTTCTGAACAAAAGTTAAAATTCACCTTTTGCCTTTGTACATTCTGGATGTGTTATATGATTTTATAGCTTAACATGTTTATCTGTAGCAAAATGATAGTCTATGCTAGGATACATGAAGGTTTACATGTCTGTGGACTGTGCCATTCCTTATGAGTAGAAATTTGTGCACTGTGTAGATTTCTTTGCACACTCGTCCTAATCATACAACTTCAAGAGGATTTGTAGTGGAAGCTGAAAATGTTACTTGCTAAATGCATCATAAAATTCACAAATAAAGATAGTTGCAGTTGTCTTGCAACACCATTTTGTCAGATGTCAGTTTAAGGTTTAAGCCATCTCCAGGTACCACCTCTCCTCGCTCTGCCAACCCGACCCCTGTCTGTCTGTCTCTCTCACTCTCTCTCCACCCGTCCAAGTGGAAACCGGTGGGACTGAGCCCACTGGGACTCCCAAGGGGGGGGCAAGATGGGGTGGCATCTATCCCCCTTGCCTCCCAGTGGCAGGAGGGAGGGTCCCATCGGCAACAAGGGAGGCAAGGGCAGTCCTCCACCACCCCAAGGGGACAACTGTGGAGGGGGGCACCCAGCCCAGTGGTATGATCCGACACATGCTCCAGAGGTGACGGACTCCCCATGTGGGAGAGGGAGGGGGTGCCGTCCCAGCAGGGGATGCTATGCCCTCCCCTCTGGGATCACAGTGCCACCCCTGGGGGTACACACTGGTGTCTTCTCCCCTCGATAGTATTCACAGGTACCTGAGGAGGAAGCCCCACTTCCACCCCAGTGGTTTACTGATATGTTTTTAGATATAATATTTTTACATGTTAAGAAAGCCACAAATATATGCAGCAAAATTTGCTAAATTAATATCTTCTTTTATCTAGTTGCCATGTGCTGGTTTAAAACCAGTAACTGCCTTTTATGTCATAAATCACTTTTTTTAACTAAGGTTAGAATTTTTAATAAAATTTATTGAGCAAATCCTTACTGCTCTGATGTTTGTTCAAGTTATAAGAATAAAGTTATAAAAATCACATGAGCTGTATTTATTGTCCTGATAATTATAATTTTATTTTGTTCACTAATAGAACAGAAGTCTTACAAAGGTGGAGTGTTATGATTCAAAGTGCTGCTTAAACAGATTCTAAAACCTCTTCTCTGAAGGTTGAGAACTGTTAACAACTCAATAACACGGGGGATTTTTCAGTGAGTCTCTGATCATAACCAACCTGTTATGGGTTTAAGAAATGGATGCCAAGGAATTCACTTTGAGAGTGAAGTTCATAAGATGAATGTTGAGAACACACAATAAAAGCTGTGATCGGTGAGATCCAGTCATAATTCTTTGTAGTGCATGGAACTTTATTTTCTGTGTAACCTACACTCAGCACTGCCAGACAGACAGTACTGACTATTGAGAAACAAAATTCCCCTCTGAAGAATGAATGGCTTTGAAAGCTGATAAACTTTGGGCTGACTCGCATTTTGTGTATGGGTATAGCAGAGTGAAATATTAACAGCTTTCAAAGCTGCTTTATTTTTGGTACCGTATTTTGCCAATCAGCACTGTCAACTGTTAATCCCTAGCACAAGGCCTAGTCTTAACAGCACTTAGGGGTGCTTGACAGAAGATTATTAAGCATATTTCTGACATCAAAAAGCTGTTTTACATTCCTGTCTTTTTCCTGATGTTGGAGCATAATTGTGGCATTGCATGTACTACAGCATGATTCTTCTTGTATTAATATAGACAGTTATGATCATGTCTCATATCATAACCATATTGTGTTCAAGACATAGATGCCAAGAAATTTCCTTCGAGAGTGAATCTTGGAACCCACATCGAGAACACATAATTGGTTATGAATGAAGAGACTTCATCATGACTGTTTGTAGTGAATAGAGTTTTATCTACTCCATGTACTACCAGTTACAAAAGCAAAAAAAATGGATTTGAAAGCTGATAAAGCACTTAGTGGGTGCTGTGTACAGGCAAGTAACATAGAGGAAAACGGCAGATGCAGTTTTTAAATAATGCTCTAATTTAAATTAATGACTTTCACATCTATAAAGTTTTGCTGACAGAAAATCAGAGACATCAGGGATAGTTGGGAGTGAAGTAACATCTTTTGAAACCCATCACTTGACTGTAACAGCACTTACGAGGTGTGTAACAAATATTAAACACCTCTGAGTTGTTACTGTAAGGTGTTGCAGTGCAGAACATGTGTAACAGTTTTTTTTTCTGATTTGGGAGCATTATAAGGCTGTTTAATGCACAATATAATTGACCACATACTGATCTATGAAAGTCTGTAATTGGAAAAGTATGTCATGTCCCTGCTGCTGATTGGTCACCTGCTTTTCTCTGATACATTATGTGTACCATAACTGTAGTAGCCTGGAAGCACTGAATCAGAATGTTACTGTAGATCTGAACAGAAATGGGTAGCTGGTTCTTCAGTGATTCCTAACACCAGTATGTTTTATTCAAACAAAATTACTTTCTAAAAATATTTGTAACTGGGGACAGTGTTGTAAAGTTAATGCCAGCAAATTTTCATCTGGATTATTTTGCTTTTTTTGTGGTATTTGAACCACTGACTGATTTTAATTTAAACATTACAAGAATTTTGCTTAAATAATGGCAATGTATCAACCTTCCCAGCTTTTGATACAGAGATATAGCAATACTCTAAGTCAGTGTGGATTAACTGGTTGCAAAGATATGAACATTATACACTGGGAATAAATAGTTTGAAAGCATTGATGTTACATTCCATCCATAACCCCCTTTTTTCTCATTTCTGCACATACATAAATTTAGTGGTCTGCTGTAGTTTTAGCCCATGTTTACTATAAGTATACTATAAGGCACCTATGAGTATGCATGGTACAGATAAACTGCATGCCCAGGGGTGTTGAGCCTTACAACCCCTGGAAGTGAAGTAATGTCAGTATCATGCACACCCTGAAATGCTGTACTACACTTATAAAATGTGCATTTTTTGCAGAGTACATTCAGTAGCTGTGTATGTCAATTATGTTTTGTAGCACATTGTAATATAAAATAGTTCCTCCTCACCCATTTTAACTAACTGAGTGCTGTGCAGGCTTGTAACTTTTTAACTGTGTGAAATATTGGTATAAAATATATTTATCAATTTTGGTATAACATGTTGTGGGTAGACATTTAAGGGACACCTTCTGTCAGAACCATTGTTTGATATTACGCAGTCCAGTTTATAAACAGGTGTTAACACTACGCAACACCTCAACTGAGTTTTGGAAGATGAATGAGTCAGATGAGGAGATTTACAATAGTATAGAGTTTGTCAGACTCGCATACTGTTTTCCATGTAACACAGCCTCAAAAATATCCCAAGAATAACCAGTGGCCATAGTTATGAGTGTGCATGTGAGTGTATGATATGGAAGAACAACCGAGGCAGGGCTAGTGACCTGGCAGTGTGAACCTTGGCTCTAGATGATTGTCACTGTTGAAGTGACACCCAACCCCATGTGCAAAAATTGGTTAAAGGGATTCTGGATAGATGGCTGGTTGCTTGTTGTGACCTAAAATAATGACGAGGGTAATCATTTTGGTGGCAGTTCTCAAGAGGTGAAAAACATGTATGTAAGCAGTAGTGCTCTCCCTTCCCCCATTTTTCTTAAGTTAGCTTAGTCAGTGGTATGACTGTTTGCCTTTATTTAATTGGGCTACAATGATAATTGTATGCACATTTTATTTTTATTTCTGTGTTAATATACATTTGTATTCGTGCAGTTTTACTTTTGCATACCATGTCTTCAGAGTTACCTTTTAGCTCAAACAATGCTTGGCAGAGTCTTACTACTACTTTTGTGTGTGTGTGTGTGTGTGTGTGTGTGTGTGTGTGTGTGTGTGTGTGTGTGTGTGTGTGTGTTTGTTAGAGTGGATATTTTCTGTTGCTAATGGGGATTGAAGCTTTTGCTTCATGTTATTCATGTTCTGTCCTTTTCTACACTGCTTCATTTCCTGTGTGTGGGGTTTACGCTTTCACTTTTGTTTGGAGGCTACTTTTTAGCTTTTTGGATGTCTTTAACTGTTCATTATTAGGTAATGTGCTCAAATGTGAGTTTTTGGTGGTTTTATTATTGTAAATGTTTTTAATGTGTGTCACATTGTTGTTTCTGATTTGTTGTATTTCTTTGTCATCATCATCATCTTCTTTTGGCTGTTCCCATTAGGGGTCGCCACAGCAGATCATCTGTTTCCATTTCTTCCTGTCCTCTGCATCTTGCTCTGTCACAACAACCACCTGCATGTCCTCTCTCACTACATCCATAAACCTTATCTTAGGCCTTCCTCTTTTCCTATTACCTGGTAGCTTCATCCTTAGCATCTTTTGCCCAATATACTCAGCATCCCTCCTCATCACATGTCCAAACCAATGTAATCTTGCCTCTCTGGCTTTGTCTACAAACCTTCCAATCTGGGCTGATCCTCTAATATACTTATTCCTAATCCTGTCCACCCTCGTCACACCCAGTGAAAATCTTAACATCTTTAACTCTGCCAAATCCAGCTCTAACTCCTGCCTTTTTATCAATGCCACTGTCTCCAACCCATATAAAATAGCTGATCTCACTACCCTCTTGTAGACCTTCCCTTTCACTCTTACTGGTACTCGTCTGTCACAAATCACTCCTGACACTCTTCTCCACCCAATCCATCCTGCCTGTACTCTCTTCTTCACCTCTCTTCCACACTCACCATTACTCTGAACGACTGATCCCAAGTATTTAAACTCATCCACCTTTGCCACCTCTACTCCTTGCATCCTCACCATTCCTCTATCCTCCCTCTCATTCACACACATATATTCTGTCTTAGTCCTGCTGACTTTCATTCCTCTTCTATCTAGATCATATCGCCATCTCTCCAGGGTCTCCTAAACCTGTTCCCTACTCTCACTACAGATCACAATGTTATCTACAAACATTATAGTCCACGGGGGCTCCTGTCTGATCTCATCTGTCAACCTGTCCATCACCATTGCAAATAAGAAAGGACTCAGAGCTGATCCTTGATGTAATCCCACCTCCACCATAAACGCATCTGTCACTCCCACCGCAGACCTCACCGCTGTCACACTACCCTCGTACATATCCTGTACCACTCTTACATACTTCTCTGACAACTCTCGACTTCCTCATACAATACCACAACTCCTCTCTAGGCACCCTGTCATATGCTTTCTCTAAGTCTACAAAAACACAATGCAACTCCTTCTGACCTTCTCTGTACTTCTCCATCAACACTCTCAGAGCAAACATCGCATCTGTAGTGCTCTTTCCTGGCATGAAACCATACTGCTGATCACTTATCATCACGTCCTTTCTTAACCTAGCTTCCACTACTCTTTCCCACAACTTCATGCTGTGACTGATCAATTTAATCCCTCTGTAGTTACTACAGCTCTGCACATCACCCTTATTCTTAAAAATCAGTACCAAAACACTTTTTTTCCATTCCTCAGGCATCCTCTCACTTTCCAAGATTTCATTAAACAATCTGGTTAAAAACTCCACTGCCATTTCACCTAAACACCTCCATGCTTCCACAGGTATGTCATCTGGACCAACAGCCTGGACCAACAGCCTTTCCATTCTTCATCCTCTTCATAGCTACCCTTATGTCCTCCTTGCTAATCCATTGCACTTCATGATTCACTATCCCCACATCATCCAGCCTTCCCTCCCTCTCATTCTCTTCATTCATCAACCCCTCAAAGTACTCTTTCCATCTGCTTAACACACTCTCCTCGCTTGTGAGTACGTTTCCCTCATTATCCTTTATCACCTTTACCTGCTGCACATCTTTCCTAGCTCGGTCCCTCTGTCTAGCCAATTGGTGCAGGTCCTTTTCTCCCTCCTTAGTGTCCAACCTTTCATACAACTCTTCATATGTCTTATCCTTAGCCTTCTCCACCACTCTCTTTGCCATGCACCTCATCTCCTTATACTCCTGTGTACATTCTTCATCTCTCTGACAACCCCACTTCTTCTTTGTTAACCTTTTTCTCTGTATACACTCCTGTACCTCCTCATTCTGCCACCATGTCTCCTTGTCGTCCTTCCTCTGTCCAGATGTCATCCCAAGCACCTTTCTAGCAGTCTCCCTTACTAGCTCTGCTGTAGTTATCCAGCTGTTTGGTAACTCTTCACTGCCACCCAGTGCCTGTCTTAACTCTTCCCTGAACTCCACCTCACAATTACCCTTTTTCATTTTCCACCATTTGATCCTTGGTGCTGCCCTTACACTCCTCCTCCTCTTCTTGCTCACAAACGTCATCCTACAAACCACCATCCTATGCTGCCTAACTACACTTTCCCCGGTCACCACTTTACAGTCTCCAATCTCCTTCAAACGGGCCCTCCTACATAAGATATAATCCACCTGTGTGCATCTTCCTCCACTCTTGTATGTCACCCTATACTCCTCCCTCTTGTTAAAATACGTATTCATCACAGCCATGTCCATCCTTTTTGCAAAATCCACTACCATCTGACCTTCTGCATTCCTTTGCTTAACACCATACCTACCCATCACTTCCTCATCCCCCCTGTTCCCTTCACCAATATGCCCATTGAAATCTGCTCCAATCACCACTCTCTCACCCTTGGGTACAGTCATCACCACTTCATCCATCTCACTCCAAAAATTTTCTTTCTCATCCATCGCACACCCAACTTGTGGAGCATATGCACGAACAACATTCATCATTGCACCATCAATTTCCAGCTTCATAAACATCACTCTATCTGACACTCTTTTCACCACCAAAACACTCTTAGCATACTGTTCCTTCAGGATTACTCCTATGCCATTTCTCCTCCCATTCACACCATGATAAAACAATTTGAACCCACCTCCGATACACCTAGCCTTACTCCCCTTCCATCTGGTCTCTTGCACACACAATATACCAACCTTCCTTCTGTGCATCATATCGGCTAGCTCTCTCCCTATACCAGTCATACTGCCAACATTCAAAGTTCCAACCCTCACTACCACAGTCCTAGCCTTTCTCCTCTCTTCCAACCTTCGGCCATGCCTTTCCCCTGTTCTTTGTAATATTTTTATATACAGACTTATAAACACATACACACACACTAATGTATTTGAGTTGGTGGTGTGTGTTTCTAGACAATTTCTGTGTTTAATATACTTGTTAAATGATATTTCAAGACAGTGGTAGGTTACTGGAATTTGAAGTGAGATCTGTCATGAAATGTGAGGTCTAGGAGACTTGCACTGTCTTTCTATCATGCATAGAACAGATTGGACCCAGAGGTAGCTAGTAATTCGGTTCTCAGTTTTCATTGCCCATTTTATAACTGCTACAACAAGAGGTCCTGGTCAAAGCAAAGCCCAAAGCACAAAGTAATATTCCTTAACGCAAATTTATTGTGAAAAGACAACAAGCGTTTTCGCTACTCCAAAAGAGAAGCTTCATCAGAGAAGTACAAAAGGGCCAAAACCTTTTTGAACCTAAGTAGCAGTTGGTACATTACATCACTTCCTTTCAATAAAATAAGACAATACACTTAAAAGGGCAATACCAAGTGAAAGAAACAAAAATACATAGTAAAGTAACTCATCAGTTAACAGTAACACAGTTTATATACATAGAAAATGTTTGAAAGTAAAATTAGATAAAGAGGTTTTAGTAGATGTAAAAACAATATTAATGAAAGTTGCCTAAGCAACTCAAATCCAGTGGATAATTAGATCAAGAGAATAAATAGTAAAACCATAAATTTTTTTTAAAATATAAAAGTAACTATTTGTTGTTTGTAATAAGGTTAAGATAAGTCAGCCCAACTAGTAAATAAGGGCAAACAAGAGCTGAAAAAGTGTTCTCAATATAAGCATCATCTCAGAAATGCCTTGAGTTTAAGAACAGGTGCAATATTGCAATTCTCATTTAAACCCGGGTTATTAAAGGCATCAAGTTTCAACTGCCATTCCAATTCACGGTTTTCAAGAACCAGTGAAGTAGGGCCACCTCTAATGGATACTGGTACATGATCAATGCCCATAAATGTGAAACTGTGCCCTGGGTTACATGTAACGTGCTTAGCTAATGCGTTTTCAGTTTTACCTTTTTTGATGGCGTAGCAATGTTGGTAAACACGCTCCTTAAATTTTCTGTCGGTTTTTCCGACATAGAACGCAGGGCAACACACACAGAAAGCAATGTACACTATAGACTTTGTTTCACAGTTAATTTTAAATTTGATATCAAATTTTCTATCCCTAATAGAAAAAGTGGAACCAACACGAATTACATTACACCAGTTGCACATTCCACAAGAAAAAGTCCCTTTAAGTCTATTATAGGGATAAGGATGTGAATAAGTATTCCTCTGTAACAGTTCCTTTATGTTCTTTCCCCTTTTATAAACAACATAAGGTCTAGTACCTAATTTTTCTAATAAGAGTGGATTACTTTCAATGAAAAACCAATTTTTCTGTATAATCCTCAAAATCTGATTAGAATTACTGTTGAAAGTGGTGATAAAACTCAAAGGGGATGGTCAAGCCTTGTACAGTAGTTAACTCAACTGTTGTACCTGGATTACTCATCTCTTCTTCATTAACGACAAGGGCCTGTACAGTTGTTCCTACTCCTTCTCACAGTTGAGGAGAGGCTTAAAATAGCCATTAGATCTCTTAAGCTCAACCTCACTGAATAGAGTCTCAAACATAACCTGAGGGTAACCTCTATTAATAAATAGTTGTTTCAAGAAGTTACACTCAGAAATGAAATCGGAAAGCTTACTGCACGTCCTTACTGCCCTCACCAGTTGACCTTTAACAATAGCTCTTTTTTGTTTGTAAGGGTGAGAGCTAGAATAGTGTAAAAAGGAATTGCAGTAAGTAGCTTTCCTAAAAGATTGAAGACTAGAAATAGTTGAATCTTTAGTCAATTTCACGTCAAGATAGTCAATGCTTTCCTTAGAAAAATTATAAGGAAACTTGAGGAAAGGTGTAGTTGTATTTAAAAAATCCACTAATGACTCTGCTAGTGTGGCCTCACCTTCGAAGAGGATGAAAACATCATCCAAAAATCTTGTGTAATAATGGATGTGTTTCATCCAATCTGGGTTGTTGAAAAGGAAGTTTTTCTCCCAGTGTGCCATAAAAGGTTGGCAACACTGGCACCAAGGTGAGCCCATTGCCACACCTTGAGTTTGCAAGTAGATAGAACCATCAAAGGTGAAAAAGTTAGACGTGAGAACTATATCTAATAGTTCAGCGACGTTGTCGATCTCAACCTTAGGTGCTTTAAGTTCATTAAGGAGTAAACAAATCCACTCAACCGCTTCTTGGTGAGGGATTGAGGTGTACAAATCGACAACGTCAATAGTGAGAAAGTTGTAATGATTGTTAAAAGGAATACTATTAATATTGGTCAAAAAGACCAAGAGTCCTTACAAATGCTGGGTACCAGTTTAATGTATTTAGAGAGCAAAAAGTCTACATATTTAGAACATGGATAGGTCATACAAGATCTTCCATCTATTAACGCTCTCATAGGGGGGTCACTACTATTCTTGTGGACCTTTGGTATTCCAAACATTACCGGTACTTTTGGTGAAACAATATCTATATATTTGTATGTGTCCACATCAATTCTTCCCAAAAGGTAAATGTCCCTAAAGTAATCTCTAAGTCTATTTGAGCAACTGTTCATTTCATTCAGTGATGCTGGTCTATAAGCTTGAGAATCAAGAACCTCAAACATTCTTTGAGTGTACTGATCATTTTCAAAAATAACTAACCCACCCCCTTTGTCCGGTTTAATAATTCTCACAGGGGAAGCACATAAGTTGTTAAGAGCTTCAAATTGGACCTTAGTGATGTTAGAAGTATTTTTTGTACTTCTACAAAAAAAGTCCAAGTGACGAACATCAAGTTCGCAAATGTTCTCGAACATTCTTAAACCAAGGTGTAAGGGTGGGTTAAAGGTACTCGATAGGGTTAGTGAGTTGTTCAGAACATTCACCTCATTGTTGAAAAGCAGCCTTAAATTGAGTTTTCTGACATAGCATTTTAAATCAATCAACAATTTGGCTACATCAAACTTCTTAGAAGGCACAAATGTATTACCTAGTGCCAACAGTTCGATGAGTTCAGGTTCCAATAACAATGATGTGAAGTTATAAACCTTAAAATCACCTCTACTATTAAAAAGAATATTAGGTGATTGGATATTTTCGTCATTGTTACTAGGACTAACTATCTGTTCCAGTTCCTGTTCCTGCCCTTGTTGTGTGTGTTGTTGTGTTTCCCTAAAAAACTGGAATTATCACTAACATTGTAAGTGGAATCGCCAAGGTTTATAGAATTACTAACATGGCCTTCAGGACCATCAGCCTTTTTGCGGTTCCTATTACTACGTCTAAGACCACCTTCCTGTTGAACAGTTACCGCTGTGGAATCAGTAAAATCTGATATAACACCATTTCTATTAGCATCAACTTTGTTGATAGCAAGGTCATCATTTACATTTTGACTATTAACTTTAGACAGTTTAGGGTAGGCCCTATTTTCTTGGTATGCACATCTGTCCCTAAAGAGTTTTTTAGACTTATTAGTCTTAATCTTGCTCATAAAAGCATTGCTACGCCATAAAAAAAGGTAAAACTGAAAACGCATTAGCTAAGCACGTTGCATGTAACCCAGGGCACAGTTTCACATTTATGGGCATTGATCATGTACCAGTATCCATTAGAGGTGGCCCTACTTCACTGGTTCTTGAAAACCGTGAATTGGAATGGCAGTTGAAACTTGATGCCTTTAATAACCCGGGTTTAAATGAGAATTGCAATATTGCACCTGTTCTTAAACTCAAGGCATTTCTGAGATGATGCTTATATTGAGAACACTTTTTCAGCTCTTGTTTGCCCTTATTTACTAGTTGGGCTGACTTATCTTAACCTTATTACAAACAACAAATAGTTACTTTTATATTTTTTAAAAAATTTATGGTTTTACTATTTATTCTCTTGATCTAATTATCCACTGGATTTGAGTTGCTTAGGCAACTTTCATTAATATTGTTTTTACATCTACTAAAAACCTCTTTATCTAATTTTACTTTCAAACATTTTCTATGTATATAAACTGTGTTACTGTTAACTGATGAGTTACTTTACTATGTATTTTTGTTTCTTTCACTTGGTATTGCCCTTTTAAGTGTATTGTCTTATTTTATTGAAAGGAAGTGATGTAATGTACCAACTGCTACTTAGGTTCAAAAAGGTTTTGGCGCCCTTTTTGTACTTCTCTGATGAAGCTTCTCTCTTTTGGAGTAGCGAAAACGCTTGTTGTCTTTCCACAATAAATTTGCGTTAAGGAATATTACTTTGTGCTTTGGGCTTTGCTTTGACCAGGACCTCTTGTTGTACCAGTTTGTTTGCTTGTTTCCAGGTTTTTAACATTTTATAACTGCAGTTGGTAAGAATTCCCACAATACTAAATGTGGTTTAGTTCCAAAAGTAAAGTTAAAACCATCCAAGGGATGTGGCTTTTAAAGTCATTAATATAACATTTAATTGGGCTTATGACCTTAAGTAACTCTCCCACCTTTTTCTTCAGCTAAGCAGATTTGTTCTGTTGTAAAGGAAAATATGAATAGGTCCACATGAGTGAAATTGTGCATGTTTAGTAATAAAACAGGCTTCCTACTGAAATGTTAGCAACTGAAATGCCGACTGCTGAAAATGAAAAAGACTGAAAATACAGGAGAAGAACGAATCTCAAAAATTGCTCTTCCTCTTAAAACTTCTTTTTGCAAGAGGGCAAGCCCCCCCCCCCCCCATACCCTTGAACTTATATTTACCAACAATGAGATTGCCTTACCTTGGAGAAAGGGGAATATTTCAAGAAATGTCATCTCAGAATATGTGTACAAGGCTGATCTTTCGGCCATTCAGTTTCAAATGGTTACTAGTATAACATTTTTCTGTCAGGATGTAATTATTCTTTCTTCCAAAACTCAAATTTATTTTGATTTTTTAAATACAAAATGAAGGTAAAGGAGTAAAGGAATGCATCTTCCATTCAAAGCAGACATGTGGTGTATGAGAAAAGCGATCAGGTTTTACTGCTGGAAGTATAGCATACACTACTAACATTCAGGAGGTACAGTGGTGGTGCTACAAATTTACGTTATATGTAGCTGATGAACCTGCTAGTGATTTCCATTACACACTAGCTTCAGAAGATAAATATAAACATACAACAGTAAAGTTAACTAATTGCTTTTCAGCCAAGAAAAAATATGTTTTTAAATTATATGTTTATCAAACAGTGTGCTCAGAAGTTGACAAGATTAGATGAATACACAAGGTTGACTGTACTAACAAAGAACTGTGATTTTGATGTGGTTGACAAAAAAATATATCTCAGCTATTCAGGGCTGTACCTCCATCAAACTAGAGAGAAAAAGGTTCTAAGATAGTATATAATGTCAGTTCAGTGTATGTATAAGCATTAGAAGTATCAGATGTTATTCATATGACATAGAGCAACTACATATTTGATAAGACCCAAACCAAGTGCCCATATGCCCGAGTTAGTGGGAGTGCAGGTGGATATAAAAGACCCCTTTGTAGTTAAGTGAAGAATATTAGGAGAATTTCCTGGCTAAATTTCCCCTGTTCAGTATGAGTAAAACTTGGAGTCTCCCTGGAATATATGCTATGCCCAGTGAATGTAACCTGGTAATCAAAAGTAAATAATAATGACTTAAATACCAGAATTACTGCTCAGTAAGTTATTGAATACAGACAGAATACTGATTCATATTATATAATACTAAAACAAATATTAATAATTGCAGTCACAGAAAATGTAGTGGGTAGTAGTCTCACATATTTGTTTGCCCAGCTAAATGTAAAAGTTATGTAGCTTATGTCAAGTTAAACTAGTTTTCTAAATGTTGCTCTAGGTCTCCTACTGCACTGCAGAAGAGGTCATTTGGTTTCTACTAAAAAGATCTGCCTTCGTACCATAAATACAGAGGTCAGAATGTTGATTACAAAAGCAGTTCTTATAGGTTCTTCATTTCTTACTAAGCTTACACTCAGGGTGATCACCAAGAAGTTCAGTCATATCACCCAGTATTATTAGAAGATTAATACTGTTCCATTTTATCAGATTGTCACATCTCCCAGGTGAAAAACTGCAATCACCCTTTAACTAAATGTAGTACGACTATTTCTGATTCTAAAATATACATTCACATAGTACAATGTGTTAAAGGGACAAAAACTATATAACTGAAAGTATGTCTGTTTCTGATTTCTTTGATTTCAGAGCTACATTCAGCCTAATCAGTGAATATGTTTATACCAAACTGAATCCAAAATCTAGATTGCCAAAATCTGTTTTGTATCTCAGCAGGTTTGTTATTTTTGACTTGTTTGTAACAATCAGATAACTTTGTGCTCCAAGACAGCATATGCAGACTTTTTTTTTTAATCCTTTTTGTACATGTTGTGATGGTTAGCACCTATAGTCTCATTATCCACATCGCAGACCACCAATTCATATGTGAGAGTGACTGCCATTAAGTAAATATTGTGTGCTACTACTTCTGCTTGTGTCCAGCACCTACCACACTTAAACAAGCCTTAATTTGAACAACTACAGAGCAGAGTTATAATCATTGGCTTCCCAACTTTGCTCACCTTTCTCTCAGCCCAGTGTGTTCGGTGCTCCCTTACCAACAATAACTGAACTCTGGCTAAGATAATGTTGTATACACACACAGACACACACACGTTCCCAGGACAGTATAATGATACTTTTCAAGTGTGAGTACATTATTTGCTGCCACCAGACAGAACAATACACATGTACTATTCAACCTTAATATGAACAAACTGTGATATTAACTGAGTGTTAGCTATGGTTTAAGAAGTCACCCTTTGAAAGGTGGATGTCAGAAGTTAATGTCACCAAATGTACATATATCCCCTTATTCTGTTAAATAAACCATCTGCTACAAGCTTTTGAAAGTGAATTAAACCCTTGACTTGAAATAAATGTAATTAAACAAAGTTTTATGTAAAACTGAATGTAGAATAGGCAAATACTTGCACAAGGTAAGGTAAAACAAAGGATTGAGAGAGAGAGAGATAGATAAAGAGTATTTAGAAAAACACTGACTACAACTATTTTAATCCTGAACTACTACGACTAGCTGAATGCATTCTATCAAGGATATCCACACCTCCAGGTTAGTGGCATTGCACGAGGTATCGGAGACTATCCATGTGCAACTAACAGTGGGCAAGACTGCTTTTCAGTTTATAGCATCCTACAGACCACCCTCTCAAAGTCAGGAATCCCACTCGGCTTTCCTGAAAACATTGGAGAACATGAAGATCTCTCCGAACACCATCATATTGGGCGACTTCAATTACCCAAACATTGACTGGGAGCACTACTCAAGCCCCAGCACCTTAGCCCAAAGGTTCCTGGAAATTATAAACTCAAATGCTATGGAACAACTTAGTCACCACTCCCACAAGAGGGGACAACATACTAGACCTGATCATTACCAACATGGGGACTCTATGCTCCACACCAGAAGTATATCCCTCATTGGTAAGATCAGACCATAAATTAATTTCACTGGATGTCCACATCCCGACCCCACCACCAGCCCAGAAAACCACAGTGAAAAACTTCTCAAAAGCGAACTTCTCACTTCTCAAAACCAAAGTGGAATCCTTCAAGGCCCCAGGGCCAGTGGAAACTCTGGCCAAAACTGCAGAATCCTATATAAACGCATTCTACGGACATCTCCAGGAATGCATGGATCATTCTATCCCAAACAAAACCAAGACCCAATCATCCAAAGGCAGGCGTCCAGTCTGGTGGACCCCTGCCATAAATAAACTGTACAACAGAAGGAGGAAGCTACTACATGATAGAGCAAAATCCCTAATAGGGAAGGCATCTCTGATCAGTACTAGCAAAAAACTACGATCCCTCATAAAATCCTCCAAGGCCAGCTTCGAGAGAAAAATTGCACAGGACACCAAAGACAATCATAAAGCTTTTTTCAGTTATGTTACGAACCTGGGATGCAACTCCCAGACTTGTTCCGAGTTGATTCTAAACGACAGAAAATACACTGAACCCACAGACATCGCCAATATCCTGGTAGACAGGTTCAGTGCAAACCCCCCCCCCCCCAAAAAAGCAAGTATCTATCCCGGCAGAGGGCTGCGTCCCAAACATCTCTGATGCTCAGGTGAAGGCTGCCCTCTCCAAAGCAAAAAACACTGCTTCCATGGGACCAAATGGTGTCCCAGGTTGCATCCTACATGAACTCCAAGAGGAACTAATACCTCAAATAAAACAGCTATACAATCTCAGCCTCACTACAGGATATGTGCCCACAGAATGGTGTACAGCAACAGTGGTCCCACTCCACAAAGGTGGAGCCTCTACGGACCCTGGGAACTATCGCTACATAAGCCTGACTAGCTTAGTCTGCAAGGCTATGGAGAGGATCATCATGAAGCTCATAAACAAAGACATTGGGGACCTACAGACACTAGATCCTACCCAGTTCGGCTTTGTCAAGGGCAGGTCCTGCCTTTTGAACCTGGTTGACTTCTTCGAAACAGTCACCAAAGCCATAGATGAAGGGAAGGTAGTCCACACAGCCTATCTGGACCTTACAAAGGCATTTGACACAATACCCCACTCGGGCATCATAGATAAGCTATCCAGCTTAAATATAAACCCCTATGTCACAAGATGGGTCGCAAACTGGCTCAAAGACAGAACCCACAGAGTGAGAGTTGCTGGAGCCATGTCAGACTCGAAACCGGTCACAAGTGACGTCCCACAGGGTTCTGTCCTGGGACCACTCTTGTTTGGTATATACTTTTCCGAGGTACAGGCAAACGTGGGAGGACTATGGCTCACCAAATTCGCAGATGACTGCAAACTGGGCGCCATAATTGACACTCCAGCTGACACAAACATCCTTCAAAAAGGTCTCACAGAGACAGATAACTGGTGCCAGCGCCATGGTTTAAAGCTAAATGCCAAAAATGTATAGTCATACCCTTTGGCAAAAACAATGTGCCCACAAATTACCACATAGGCGGAAACCCATTAAGTACAGAGAAAGTTATTAGGGCCCTGGGGACCCAAGTTGATAGCAATCTCTCCTTTGAAAACCACATTGCCAAAGTGGTTAGAAAGACCTTCTACATAGCCCACCTCATCACGAAGGGTTTCACATCTAGATCAAGAGAGGTAATTGTGCCCCTTTATTCATCCCTCATCAGGCCCATCATAGAATACAATGCCCCTTTTGGGATGTACCTTACCCGACACCTGCAGCAATTAGAAAGACCCCAAAAGTATCTCACCAAGAGGATCAAGGGTCTCAAACAAATGCCATATGCTGCTCGGTTAAAAAAACTTCAGCTCTACTCAGTTGCATACCGCCTACTTCGAGGCGATCTATGCCTGACATACAAAACTATGTCAAATCCAGAATTAATGGACATGCTCCACCTCAGTAAATCTAAATCCCTTAGAGCCACACGCTCGAGGGACTTGAACCTCAGCACAGAAATAAATAGAACTTGCTGGAGGGACAGGTTCATAACCCAGAGGCTCCCTTCGCTCTGGAATAAAATTCCAGTTCATGTGAGGCAGAGCACCTCACTGAATCTCTTCAAGAAGAATCTCGATAGGTGGATGGGGGATCGTAGATTTGTCCCAGGGATTACTCCCGTGTCACTATTAGACAGAGGCACAGTAAACTAAACCTTAAAAAGGGCACAGTATACTCAAATCAAGGTAAGCCATACAGAATCGGGCTAGGCTTATAATTGCCCCAGGGCAGATAGCCTAGTATGAACCTATGAACCTATAACTATTTCTGGCTTATAGGACAAAGTTAGGTGATGAAGAAACAGGCATTTAATTCAAACATTAACTCTCAGTCAAAGATGCAACCTGTGTGCAGTCTAGAAGGCAGATAGAAGCTGCTGCTACAAAAAGTTGTTCTCTGAGCTTAAGAGTTCCAGGTTCCATATTTCCTGTCTGCTTTAGATTTTGAATACAAGCTTCATTTTACCACAGTCACTTAACTCTGAATGGGAGGTGCAGTGCATACCAAATAAGGTAATTTTTGAAAAAAAAAATGTCTTCCAATTTGTTCAAGGAACAGTGTTGGTTTCCAAGGCTGTCTGCATGCATCTCTGTTAAAACACAGCTACAGACTGTTACATATTTTTTTGCAGGTTGCACGTCTTTGTTCTGCCAGATTTACTAGAAGCAACAAGCACAGATTTTACACAGCTCTTCCATATTTATTTTCTTTGTTTTTATACTATAACTAGATTTAACTCAGCATAATATAGGTTTGTGCATTTTTCATTTTCATTGTATCTTTTACTGAAAAAAAGTTGCAAAGTTCAAAAATCCTGCCACACACAAAAAAAAGTAAATGTTCATTAAGCTATAGAATAATAACTCAGATGGATTTAATAGAATATTAAAATCTTTGTCAGATCACAACAGAAGAAAGGAAAACAGATCAGTTAGAAACAGAATATGCATCTTTCTCGCAGTTACAGGAAAGCACAACACATGCAAGTTAAGTTACAATGGTCTCTTTTCCCATAAATAGACTGAAAAGTCCTGCAAATGGGCTGTGGACAACCAGGATTTTCCATTGACCATGGCCCGTGCAACAGCGCTATTTTTCAAAAGGAATAATCTGAATGTCAGACGTCTAACAAAAAAAAGAGAGAGAGAGAGATTCAAGCACTAAGTGCCATGAGCTGTGACCATGTCTAAAGTGGAAGATTATAACAGTGGTAAATGTGGGCGGAGACCCACAGTCCACAGTGTCAGGGGGCCCAAGGGCCAGCTGCAAATATACTGCTCAGCATAGCAAGTATGCTACTATGACATAACTGGAAATTCATGCAGCCTGGAAAATAAGAATGCTATTAGTTTCAATGGGTTCACAGATATGGAACAGTACGTTTATAACATTTACTCTCTTGTGTTATTACAGTAGCATCAAACAGCTTCTATTCTTGTGACTTTTGTAAACTAACCCATTCAGCACTAACCTGTTATACACTGTCCCCCTTATCCATCCTTGAATTCAAGGTCAAGTAACCCAGTTATTTGCTGTGCTAAGGTTTTCCTTAAGGTAATGGAATGATCAGAACCAGCCCTGCAGCAACACAGCATCAAGACATGCTCACATCTTTCACAAGCAACTAACACTCTTGACAATGTAACCTCATGGCATTCTCATTATATTTTATCACTTGTGATTAAAGTTACCTAATGCCACTAGGGCATCAGCAGTTGCAGCCATCAGGAAGATAAGGTATTATTTTAGGGAAGTGATTAAGATGTGGAAGGGTCTTCATAGAATTGAGTTGTGAGGTGGCCCTTTCTAGAGTTTAGGGCAAAGATCTATAAAGTTTTACCAACACTACACTACTTATTTTAGGGGTCTTCAGGTTTAGCACTGAGAGGGATGATGCTGTAAGGCTTCTGAGTTGCTAGTAAAACATAAGAGTTAATGAAAAATATGGACAGTAATTAAGAGAAAGTAATTAAAAAAGTGGTGAGCCAACAGCTTTTCATGTAAGCAAGTGTTAAAAATGTCTTAAACTTATAATGTAGAGCTTTTAAATACAAATGAGCTGTCAGGCCCAATATACAGATATGGGATTATTTACAAAATATACTCTGTCTAGGTTCATAGGTGTGTACTAGGCTAATGGCCCTGGAGTCTTCACAAGTTTAGCCCATAGGATTACCCTGGGATTGTGCACCCGACCTTAGTTCCCAGTGCCTCTGTCGAAAAGAGCCACTGGAGTGATCCATGGGGTGAATTTTCTATTTCCCATCCACTCATCAAGATTTCTCTTGAAGAGGGCCAGTGAGGTGCTCCTCTTGACATGTATGGAAAGTCTATTCCATAGCATGGGCAGTCAGTCTCTGGGTTATGAACCTGTCCCTCCAGCTTGTTCTGTTGAATGTGGTAATGAGGTTGAGGTCTCTGGAGTGTGTAGTGCAGAGGGATTGGGATTTCTTTATATGTAGCATTTCTAACAGAGCTGGGTTAGACATGGCTTTGTAAGTCAAGAAGAGATCGCCTCTAAGTAGGTGATATGAGACAGAGAATAGTTGGAATTTTTTGAGTCTGTCCATATAGGACAAATGTTTAAGGCCTAGGATCCTCTTTGTGAGGTACTTTTGTGGCCTTTCCAGTTGTTGCAGGTGTCTAGTGAGGTGCATGCTAAATGGGGCATTGTACTCAATGAATGGTCTAATGAGGGAAGAGTAGAGGGAGACAATGACCTCTTTCTTCCTGGATGCAAAACCCTTAGTAATGAGATGTGCCACATAGAAGGACTTTCTGACCACAGTGACAATGTGGTGGTCAAAACAGAGGTTGCTGTCAACCTGTGTTCCCAGATATCTTATAATGCCTTCTGTGTTCAGAGGACTTCCATCGATATGGTAATTCATGGGAACTGGGTTTTTCCCAATGGGGATGACGACACATTTTTGGGCATTGAGCTTAAGGCCATGGTTCTGACACCAGTCGGTTTCAGTGAGGCCTTTCTGTAGGATGTCAACATTACTTGGGGAGTTAATTATGGATCCCAACTTGCAATCGTCTGCAAACTTTGTCAGCTAGAGTCCCTTCGTGTTGGTGTGGACTTTAGAGAAGTAGATGCCAAACAGGAGAGGACCCACGACCAAACCCTGTGGGACTCCACTCATGTCTGATCAGCAGTCTGACTTGGAGTCAGCTACTTTCACACTGTGGGTTCTATCTGTGAGCCTGTTTGCAACCCACCTAGGTTGATAGGGGTTGATGCCTAGCTAAGTGATTATTTCTATGATTCCTGAGTGGGGAATGGTATCAAAGGCCTTGGCCAGATCAAGGTAGGCTGTATGAACCACCTTGCCTTCATCCACAGCTCTGGTGAGTGACTCAAAGAAGTCGACCAAGTTGAGCAGGCATGATCTATCCTTCACCAAACTAAACTGTGTGGGATCCAGAGTTTGGAGATTCCCTAT
Source organism: Protopterus annectens (assembly GCF_019279795.1). Taxonomy (NCBI): domain Eukaryota; kingdom Metazoa; phylum Chordata; order Ceratodontiformes; family Protopteridae; genus Protopterus; species Protopterus annectens. The sequence continues at coordinate 704,936,994 of NC_056750.1, read as the reverse complement.
ATCCTTGTTTATTAGGTCCATGATGATGCATTCCATAGCGTTGCATGTCAGACTCGTCAGGCTAATGGGGCGACAGTTCCCATGGTCTGTAGTCGCTCCTCCTTTGTGGAGAGGGATGACCGTAGCAGTGCACCATTCGGTAAGGATAAAGTCTGAGGTGAGGCTGTGACTGAACAGGGCACACAGGTGAGGTGCCAGTTCACTCTGTAGTTCATGTAGAACACAGCCAGGGATATTGTCAGGTCCCATAGAAGCTGTATTCTTGGCCTTGGACACTGCTGTTTTAACCTGTGTAGCAGTAATACTGGGTGCCTGGTAATCTACTGGCATTGTGATTGTTCCTTTGGTGGAGGAGAGAAAGGTAAAGTTGGCACTGAATCTGTCTGCCAGTATATTAGCAAATACCTGCTGGCTCGGTATAGGAGGTGCCATTGTGCAATAGCTCTGAGCAAATCTGGGTATTGCCGTGGAGATTCTTTACATAACTATCGAAGGCCTTGTGGTTGTCTTTACTATCTGCTGCAATTCTGCTTTCATAGCTAGCTTTAGAGGATTTGATGAGGGATCTCAACTTTTTGTTGAGGCTGATAAGGGAGTATTTCCAGTCTTGGGACTTCATCTTATTCTGCATCAGTTTCCTGCTTCTGTTGTAGAGTTTATGGCAAGGGACCACCAGATTGGCTTCATTTTTTGGGAGGACAGCTTCTTGGTTTTATTGGGTATGGTGAGATCCATGCATTTGTGTACGTGTATGATTCGGCGGTCATGCAGCTATTCTCCAATTGAATGGGTGCCGTGAACTTAACCACCTCTGTTTTTAGGAGCCCAAGTTAGCTTTGGAGAAGTTTTTCATGGTGGTTACCTTTGTGGGGGTGGGGGAAGGTGGGAGGGACGTGGATTTCCAAGGTGATTAGCTTGTGTTTGGATCTAATCAGGGAGGAGTTGACTATTGGTATAGAGCAGTGGTTGCCCATGTTAGGAATGACCAGGTCAAGGATGTTGCTATCTCTAGTGGGGGTAAGAACGAGCTGGTCCAGGGCATTGGAATTAATCAATTCCAGGAAACGTTGGGCAAGTGTATTGGTACATGAGTAGTTTTCCCAGTTAATGGAGGGGTAGTTGAAGTTGCCCAGTATAACAGTGTTAGGTTGGACCCTAATATTCTCCAGGGTGCTTAGGAATGTGGAGTGTGAGCCTTGTGATATGGTTGGGGACCTATAGCAGGCTATGACCTGAATCACTGTCGTACCCAATGTTAGATGCACCTGAAGTATCTCTGATGCATTATGTTGTGCTACCAGTCTGAAGGTGTGCACATCCTTTATGAATATGGAAACACCACTGCCTTTGGAGCTTCGGTCCAAGTTCTGGGGCTGAAAGGTGTGGAATGAGTTACAGCCTGGTAGTGCAGGGGTGCTTTCTGCTGCCTTGAACAAGGTCTCATTTAAAGCACAAACGTCGATGTCCTCCATTTTAAGGAGTGCTTCGAATGAGTGCATTTTGAGATTTAGACTTCTGGCATTGAGCAGCATGACCCTCGGATTGCATTTGTTTGTAGCTGTTATGGTAGTAATTTGTTCTTTGGAACACCATCTAAAAAGGCAGTATATGGGTGGCAAGAGCCTTGGCCAGTATCCAGAACCCCATGGGTGACAGATGCAGGCCATCTCTGGCAGAGCATTGAGGTCTGTCAGTCATGTCATGCCAGGCAGACAGATACTGGATCCCCTTAGAATGGCATCAGAAACTTAGCCAATTGTTGAAATCAATCATTTTCTGCTTTTACTGTGGTATTCTGGGTGATGGTAGGAGCTGCTCAGGGCTAGGGTCATGCCCACCTGGGCTACATAATCTAAGAGCTCCTCCATGTCTGTTTTCATGTAGTCCGGGGTGGTACACTTCAGGTCATTCACACCCACATGTACAATGACAGAGCCATATTTGTACCTGTTGTTGAGGGACCTGAGTGCATGCATTATGTGGTGGATCCTGGCATCTGACAGGCAGCTGTTACTTTCTCCTTATTTAACCTAGTGGGTGGGGCATCAGTGTGCCTCACTATAGAGTCACCTATGAGTAGTGTATTGGGCATGCTGTTTTGCCTTAGGGGCTTTGGTTGAGTGGCAGACTGTTTAGGAGCATTGTGTGTCTCATGATTAGTGTTGTGTTGTGGTGGCTGAGTGCATTTCTGCCTTGGAGGACTCTGCTGTTTGGGTAGATTTTAATTGAAAGCTTCCATGAAGGTGGGTGAGTGGTTTGTGATTTTATGTGAAGGCAGTGCTGGTGTGTGTGCTGGAGGGCTATGTGTTCCATGTGGTGTGGTGCAAGTGTTGACCTTCTCCTCTTGACCAGCTATTCTGGTCTTGGCTGGAGAGTGCGTGGCTTCCAGTTTGGATATATAAGTGCATCTCTCGCAAGTCTGAGTGTTGGGAGGTAAGAGGAAAGGGTTGTCAGTGTACATGAGGTAGTTGCTACATTGCCTCAGGATGCCCAAGTTCAACAGGTTAATAGGAGAAAGGAGAGGGAACTGACCTATAGACATGCCTGGAGGGGTGGACATTAATAATAAGTACTACAGCTGTTTCCTTGTAGAATGTTTAGTGCTGGTAGCAATTTTGTGTGCTACACTAATTGCTACAGGAAGTCTGGTAAAGTGCAGAAGAGATTTGGCAACAGGTACAGCTGATTTAAAACTCTGGCTATTAAAAGCAGAGAAAAAGAAACCAGCCCAATTATCCAATTAACAATAACAGTTTTGCAGGAATTCCCCTAGCTAGATTAAACCAGTCTAATTCACTTTCTGTCACAAAGAAAACAGAAAGGCCTCTAGACAAAATATTTCACTGCAAACTGAGGGTCGCAACAGTAACAGATATTCAGCTCTATCACACAATAAAAAGGAGAGTAAAGACAGTTGTAAAGACTACAGATATATGTATTAAATCAGAAGACAATTGAAAATAAACACTTATCTTTTTCCAGTATCACAGCAGGTAGTAGGTCAGTCTCTCTGCAGCTTAGAACAGCTTCAACTAAAGGTATATCTGATTTAAAACTCTGGCTATTAAAGGCAGAGAAACAGCAACCAGCCCAATTAACCAACAATAACAATTTGCAGGAATGCCCCTAACATATATTCAGCTCTTTCACACAATAAAAGGAGAGTAAAAACAGTTGTACAGATTACAGAGGTATCTATTGAATCAGAAGAGCAGAAGACAATTGAAAATAAACACTTATCTTTTCCCAATGGTGCAGCGGTTAGCATTGTTGCCTCACATCAAGAGGTTCTCCCGTTCGATTTTCGGCTGGAGCACCTTCTGTGTGGAGTCTGCATGTCCTCCCCGTGGTCAAGTGATGCTAAAGACATGCAGGTAGGTGCGAACGTGAATGGACGTGCCTTTGTTGAAGGTTGGGCGTCGGGCTGGCAAATCGGCACCGTGAAATTCACTGCCAATCATGAGCAGACCGGAGTTCCACTGTGGTGACTCCTAACCGGGAAAAGCCAAAAGACTTTATCTTTTCCCAATATCACAGCAGGTAGTAGGGCAGTCTCTCTGCAGCTTAGAATAGCTTCAGCAAACAGGTATGTCTCATTTAAAACTCTGGCTATTAAAGGCAGAGAAAGAGAATCCAGCCCAATTATCCAATCAAAAATAACAGTTTTGCAGGAACTAGATTAAACCTGTAAAATTTACTGTCTGCCACAAAGAAAACAGACAGACCTGTAGACAAAAGATTTCACTACAAACCGAGGGTCACAACAGTAACAGATATTCAGCTCTATCACACAACAAAAAGGAGAGTAAAAACAGTTGTACAGATTACAGAGATATTTATAAAATAAGAAGTGCAGAAAACAATAGAAAATAAACACTTATCTTTTCCCAATATCACAGCAGGCAATAGGTCAGTCTCATGGCAGCTTAGAATACCTTCTGCAAACAGGTATATCTGATTTAAAACTCTGTCTATTAAAGGCAGAAAAACAGAAACCAGCTTAATTATCTAATCAACAATGTCAGTTTTGCAGGAATGCCCCTAGCTAGACTAAACCAGTCTCATTCACTTTCTGCCCCAACAAAAACAGACAGGCCTCTAGACAAATGATTTCACTGCAAACTGAGTGCCACAACAGTAACAGATATTCAGCTCTAACAAAAAGGAGAGTAAAAACAGTTGTACAGATTACAGAGATATATATTAAATGAGAAGTGCAGCAGACAAATGAAAATAAAGTTACCTTTTCCCAATATCACAGCAGGCAGTAGGTCAGTCTCTGCAGCTTAGATCAGCCTCAGCAAACAGGTATATCTGATTTAAAACTCTGGCTACTAAAGTCAGAGAAGCAGAAACCAGACCAATTATCCAATCAACAATAACAGTTTTGCAGGAATGCCCCTGGCTAAATTAAACCAGTCTAATTCATTTTTGCCACAAAGAAAACAGACAGGCCTCTAGACAAAAGATTTCACTGCAAACTGAGGGTCACAACAGTAACAGATATTCATCTTGTTTGTTAGCCATACAGCATGCCTTCCTAGCCTAGTCTGTGTTTTCTATGTCCCACTTTGTCCTGCACTCCTCCATTCTTTTGATGTCTTCCTGGACTTCCACCATCAATTTTCCTCATGTACCTTATTTCTACAGCTGGCTGAGTCACAGTCACCTCTGTAGTCCTGCTAGATGGAAACACTGCATATTTTGGGGGAAGATGCCCACAGGAACACAGGTAGAACATGCAAATGCCAAACAGGCATTGGCCGGAGGTCAGGCTTGAACCTTGTACCTTGTGCATGGCAAGCAACTACATTAACCACTGTGCTACTGGGTCTCCTCTCCAAACCTCTAAACCTAAATTCTCCAATCATTTCCTAAACCTAAAACACATCCCTCTCCCTCTTACTAAAATCCACTTTGAGAACTTTCTGTAGGATATCAACATCATTTGGAGTATCATCAGCCATCATGTGTTCAGCCAAAGACCATCTATATTTGCCTTGATATTGTCCCAGCACTAGCTCCTGTGGTACTCCACTGGTGAACTAGCCTCTTCTGGTTGTGGACTCCCCCACTCTAGCAACGTGTCCTGTCTATGAGCCATTTGGCTATCCATCTGGTGGAGATGAGGCTTATGCCCAGTTTTGTGAGTTTATCTCTAATTCCCAAGTGGGATACTATGTTAAATACACTGGCTAGGTCATGGTAGGTGGTATGCACTGTCTTACCCTCACCCAAGGCCTTGCTAACCTTCTCAGAAAAGTCTTGCAGACTGAGCAGGCAGGAGTTTCCCTTGAAGGTTTCAACCTTCTGTTACCTAAGAAGTTCAGTTGTGAAAAAAAAATGTTAACTGCTTTTCCTGTATTTGTGTTTCTTCCTACTTTATTTTGCTTTTGCGTCATCTTAAAAGTACTCAATTGTATTTATTACTGCTTGGTGTAACTCATTCTAAGTCTTTTAGTTTAAGCACTTGGGCTTCAGACCAGTTGTTTTACATTAAGAAGGTTTGTGGTCTGCGCTGTAGTGGCAGAACAGGTAGCTTACATCCTTCTAAGTTGGGAACTGCTGATTGAGGGCTCAGTGTCTGTTATTCTAAAAGTGCATTAGTTCTGGTTTAAGCACTTGGGCTTCAGGCCAGTTATTTTACATTAAGAAGGTTCGTGGTCTGCACTCTTGTGGGAGAAGAGGCTGGACTCTGCCCTTCTGAGCTGGGAATTTCTGGTTAAAGACTTATAGTGCCTGCATATTTGAACTGTTTCTTACTGAAATTGGTACACCTTGTTTGCTGTAGCATAGACTAGATCCAGGCCTGCTGAATCTAGCTTTGTTTGTATGCTTGTTGTTTGTTTGCTTGTTATTTTCCTGAAATGCTAATTCCACCTAAAATGTGGCTTTTCAGCGCTTCTGTGGATCCCTAGTGATATCTGCATTGCTTACTGTACTTATTTCCTTGTTTCACTTGAAAGAAAGTTACTGTTTGTCGTTTTTGCATTTAAGTTACCTGTAACACATTGCATTTAAGTTACCTGGCACTTGCTCACTAATGCAATTATATAAGTCAGCACTAAAAAATTAAAAGCACTACACCCCCACAAACTCCCCTTGAGTACCTTGTTCCCCACTGGCCCTTTTTTCAATTATAAAGGAATTCCTAATATTATTCTAGCATGTCCAAAGGTCAGTTGTCAATCTCCTTTCTGGTCCAGCTGGTGACTCTGGGAATCTTGAGGCAATGTTACAACTGCCTCATGTACACAGACAACCCTCTCCTCCTCCCAACAAATTCCAACACATGTGAGAGATGCAACCATATAGCCAAACTGGAGGCTAAGCTCTCTCAACTCAGTACTGGCGTAACCAGTCAGGAGGAGAAGGAAACCACACTCACTACAATTCCAGTCTCACATAGACCTACCACGGCAGCAAACCAAACACATAAACACACAAAAACATACTCGGAGGCTCTAAATAAAAATCTGCCTAAGCAGCAGAGACTTCCAAAGCAGACACCCAAGCAACCACTACCCCAAAACAAAACATGCAACACATGGCTCACAAAGCCAGTGTGCTGAACAGTCACAGCCCTTAAGGCTAAACAACACACCTGATACACTTGTAATAGGTGACTCTATTGTCAGGCACACTGACGTCCTGCTCACCAGGCTGAACAAGGTGAAGGTCACGGTGAGCTGCCTGTCGGGTGCTAGGATCCGCCACATAACACAGGCACTCAGGTCACTCCAAGGCAAGTACAAATATGACTCAGTCATTGTCAATGTTGGTGTGAATGACCTGAGACGTACCTCCCTGGACTACATGAAAAGAGACATAGAGGAGCTCTCTGAGCATGTAGCCCAGGCCGGTATGACCCTGACCTTGAGTAGCATCTTACCTCACCAAGAATGATGCCACAATATGAAGACAAGATGATCAATTTCAACAATTGGCTTAAGTATTGGTGTCATTCAAAGGGGATCTAATGCCTGTCAGCCTGGGATGACATGCTCGACAAGCCACGATGTTTCGATAGGGACGGCTTGCACCTGTCACCCCTGGGCTTTTGGATATTGGCAAAGGCTCTTCCTACCCCCATAGTGCCTTTTTTAGGCAAGGCTCAAAAGACAAACCCACCTCCATAGGTATCACAAGGGATAGGAAACTAAGAGTAATGCTACTCAACGGCAGAAGTCTAAACCTCAAGATGCACACACTCAAAACTCTCCTTAGCATGGAGAACATCGATATCTGTGCAGTAACAGAAACCTGGTTCAAGGCTCCCGAGAGCACCCCAGCACTACCAGGTTATACCTCATACCATGCTTTTTGGACCCAAAACTTGGACCAAACCAGAAAAGGAGGGGGAGTATCAATATTCATCAAAGATACCCACACTTCCAGGTTGGTGGCACAGCACGAAGCATCAGAGACTATCCATGTGCAACTAACAGTGGGTAAAACTGCCTTCCAGTTTATAGCCTGCTACAGACCATCCTCCCAAACCCAGGAACCCCACTCGGCCTTCCTGAGAACACTGGAAAATATGAAGGTCTCTCCAAACACCATTATATTGGTCGACTTCAACTACACAAACATAGACTGGGAGCATTACTCTAGCTCCAACACCCTAGCCCAAAGGTTCCTAGAATTTATAAACTCAAATGCTATGGAACAACTTGTTACCACTCCCACAAGAGGGGAAAACATACTGGACCTGATCATCACCAACATGGGGACTCTATGCTCCAGACCAGAAGTGAATCCCTCACTGGTAAGATCAGACCATAAACTAATCTCACTGGATATTCACATCCCGAGCCCAACTCCTGCCCAGAAAACCACAGTGAAAAACTTCTCTAAAGCAAATTTCACACTCCTCAAAACTGAGGTGGAATCCTTCAAAGCCCCCGGGCCTGTGGAAAATACAGCCCAGACCGCAGAATCCTTTATAAACGCATTCTATGAACACCTTCAGGAATGCATGGATCATGCAATCCCAAATAAAACCAAGACCCAATCCTCCAAAGGCAGGCGTCCTGTCTGGTGGACCCCAGCCATAAACAAACTATACAATAGAAGGAGGAAGCTACTACATGATAGAGCAAAATCCCAAAAAGGGAAGGCATCTCTGATCAGTATTAGCAAAAAACTATGGGCACTCATAAAATTGTCTAAGGCTAGCTTCGAGAGAAAAATTGCACAGGACACTAAGGATAATCACAAGGCTTTCTTTAGTTATGTTAGGAACCTGGGTGGGAATTCCCAGATATGCTCAGAATTAGTCCAAAATGACAAAAAATACACCGAACCCACAGACATTGCCAACAATGATAGGTATAGTGCAAACTTCTCCCCTCTCCCTACCAAAAGGGCAAATTTCTCCCCCCTCCCTTCCAAAAAAGCAAATATCTATGCCAGCAGAGTGCTGCCCGCCTGACATCTCAGATGCTCAGGTAAGAGCTGCCCTCTCCAAAGCACAAAACACAGCATCAATGGGACCAGACAGTGTCCCAGGCTGCGTCCTACATGAACTCCAAGAAGAGCTAAACCCAAACATAAAACTACTGTTCAATCTCAGCCTTACTACAGGATATGTACCCAAAGAGTGGCGTACAGCAACAGTGGTCCCTCTCCACAAAGGTGGTGCCTCAGCGGATCCTGGAAACTATCGCCCCATAAGCCTGACTAGCTTGGTCTGCAAAGCTATGGAAAGGATCATCATGGACCTCATAAATAAAGATATTGGGGACCTACAGACACTGGATCCTACCCAGTTCGGCTTTGTTAAGGGTAGATCCTGCCTCTTAAACCTGGTCAATTTCTTTGAAACAGTCACCAAGGCCATTGACGAGGGGAAGGTGGTCCACACAGCCTACCTGGACCTCGCAAAAGCCTTCGATACAATACCCCACTCGGGCATTATAGATAAGCTCACCAGCTTAAATATAAACCCCTATGTCACTAGATGGGTTGCAAACTGGCTCAAGGACAGAACCCACATGGTTAGAATTGCTGGAGCCATGTCAGACTCCAAACCAGTTACAAGTGGCATCCCACAAGGCTCAGTCCTGGGACCTCTCTTGTTTGGTATATATTTCTCAGAGGTACAGGCCAACACGGAAGGACTGTGGCTGGCCAAGTTCGCAGATGACTACAAACTGGGCGCCATAATCGACTCTCCAGCCGACACAAGGATCCTCCAAACGGGCCTCATAGAAACAGACAACTGGTGCCAGAGCCATGGCCTCAGGCTAAACGCCAAAAAGTGTATAGTCATCCCCTTTGGCAAAAACAAAGTGCCCACAAATTACCACATAGGTGGTAATCCATTAAGTACAGAAGAAGTAATTAGGGACCTGGGGACCCAAGTTGATAGCAATCTCTCATTTGACAACCACGTGGCCAAAGTGGTTAGAAAAACATTTTATATAGCCCACCTAATCATGAAGGGATTCACATCTAGATCAGGGGAGGTCATCGTGCCTCTTCACTCATTCCTCATCAGGCCCATAATTGAGTACAATGCCCCTTTTGGGATGTACCTTACCAGACACCTGCAGCAACTGGAAAGACCCCAAAAGTACCTCACCAAGAGGATCAAAGGGTTCAAACAGATGCTATATGCTGCCCGGTTAAAGAAACTCCAGCTCTACTCAGTTGCATACCGCCTGCTCAGAGGTGATATGTGCCTGATGTATAAAGCCATGTCCAACCCGAAATTAATGGACATGCTGCACCTCAGAAAATCCAAATCCCATCGAGCTACGCGCTCAAGAGACTTGAACCTCAGCACTGAAATAAATAGGACATGCTGGTGGGACAGATTCATAACCCAGAGGCTCCCTTCACTCTGGAATAAAATCCCAGTCCAGGTTAGGCAGAGTCCCTCATTGACTCGCTTTGAAGAGGAATCTTGATGAGTGGATGGGAGATTGCAGATTTATCCCAGGTATCACTTCTGTGTCACTGTTAGACAGAGGCACAGTATACTAACCTCGAAAAAGGTCATAGCAAAATTAATTTAAAATGGGTGGCGAAAGCCAAACACACTCTGGCTAGGCTTATAAATGCCCTAGGGCAGATAGCCTAGTATGAACCTATGAACAAAGCCAGAGTGGGTTGGGTCTAGAGTCTGGAAATTTCATATGTTGTCGTTAATCAGGTCCATCATTATCCTTCCATATCAGTCTAGTCAGACTTATAGGTCAGAAGTTTCCTTGCTCCATTTGATGGCGCTCCATTGTGCAAAGGGATGACTGCTGCTGTTCTTCACACTACCGGGTGAAAGCCTGTCTGAAGACTGTGGTTAAATAGAGATCTGAGTGGGTCTGCTAGGTCATGTTTGAAGCTATTTAATAGGCACCCTGTGATTCAATCAGGGGCCATAGATGTGTGTCCAGCTTTTGAGAGTGCAGTGATGTCCTGTTCTTTAGTGATAACAGGCAAAAGAATCATATGGGGTATTTCATGGGGAGTGACCGGAGGTGATCAAAGGGTGAAATTTGAGCTGAATGTATAGGCCAGCAGGTTTGCTAAGTCTTCTAGCTTAGTATAAGTAGTGCTATCTACAGCCAATTCAGCACATTGTTGAGTGTTTCTCCTTAGGATTTCGGCCCTAACTCAAAAATGCTTTATGGTTATCTTTTGCTTGAAAGGCGACTTTAGTCTCATATTTAGCTGCTGAAGACGTGACTAGGTTGGGAGGGTGGCCTAATGGTTAAGGTGTTTGCCTTACAAACACAAGGTGCAGGGTTTGAGTCTTACAAGGGATAATTGTCTAGGCTTACAATGACTCGCAAGGGCAGTTAGCCTAGTACTAACCTATGTAACCTATGTACTATGTACTAGTTTCTGATTTGCCTGTTGAGCATAATGAGAGATTTTTTAGACAACTTACTTTTAAACAGGAATTTCTGCCTTCTTTTGTACATTTTTTTATGCCAAGGGTCCTGTTGAATCACCCATCAGTAGTGTGTTGGGCTGAATGGTAAGTGATTCTAGGAAATTCAGGCATGCAGAGTGTTTTTCATGCTTTACAGTTAGGGAATTGTAGTTAGCAATGATATGGTGGAGGACTTTGCCCATGGTGAGCTGGTCAGCTTTTATTCTTAGTACTCCTTTAATTTCCATTGATGGCCTGTGGGCCTGGTGAGCAGAGGGGGTATCTGACTTTCTGACTTTATCTTTCTGTCCTTGGCTTGCAACCTGACAGTTTCTTTATGCCACCTATTGAGTCACTTTCTAGAGCTTATAGAATTCACTTCTTAGTTCTTTATTAGTCATCCAGTATGCCTTCCTAGCCTAGTCTGTGTTTTTTCTGTCCCACTTTGCCCTGCAATCCTCCTTTCTTTTGATGTCTTCCTGGACTTCCACCATCAGCTTTCCTCATGTATCTTATTTCTATAGCTGGCTGAGTCACATATCGGATCTGTAGTCCTCATGCATGCTGTTTTGAGGTGCAGCCATTCTTCAACTTATGGGTGAATTTGAGATGTAAACACTCTGCATATTTCGATGGAAGACCCCCACAGGAACACAGAGAGAGCATGCAAATGCCAAACAGGCATTGCCCAGAGGTCACATTGTGCATGGGAGGTGAATACCTTAAACACTGTGCTAAATGGTTTCTCTCACTCAGAGCAGTAAAGATTATATCACTTTAATCAATGAGCTCTTAGCAGAGGTGAAAAATCAAACCTTGCACCTTACACATGTGAGGCAAACACCTTAACCACTATGCCTTTTGACTTTTTGCCTTCCAACCTTTTAATGGGATCCTTCTTATCTATATATGAAACTCTTAGTGGAGGTATTCATTTAGACAGTTGTGCACACCATATGGCCTAAATAAGCCATGGCTTCTCTGTGTAATGTACAAAATTTGCACTCAGTAGAGTAGAAAGAGTATGCCTAGCTACACCGTTCATGTATGTGTGTGTGTGTGTGTGTGTGTGTGTGTGTGTGTATGCTGGTGAGTATGTGTATATCTATCTATCTAGCTATATAGATAGATACATAGATATATAGATATTTATACAGATACACACACACACACACATATATATATATATATATATATATATATATATATATATATGTGTGTGTATGTGTGTGTGTGTGTGTGTGTATTTATACATATTTAGATACTGGGTCTCCTACTGGTGTTTGCATGCTAGCAGCTCATGACGCACTTTTTCACTGTTACTTGTTCAAAAAAAGGAAATTACCAAACTCTTGAAAGCCCAAAGTGTCATTCTGAACACCTGACCCTATAAAACTATATAGCCCTACTAGATGCCTATTTTCGTATATCTTACATATAAGACTAGTGAGTCGTATTGGTCTTGTCTTTTTGTTTGTTTTCATCTTTGTCTTGCCTTTTTGTCTGTCATCTTTTTACCACTGTCTTTGTCATCTTTGTTGTCATCTGTCGCTGTTTTTCATTTTTTTGTCATCTTTATTATCTTTCCGTTTTGCCATCTTTTTGTAGTTCAATTCAATAAGAATAGTGCTGTTCCTTCAACCTCAGGATTATCAGGTCCTTGTACCAACAGCCCTGTTCCTTTTTTGGTGGACAGTTCTGGAAACAAAAAGACTCCCAGGTGGACCAACAAAGTTCAGACGCGAAACAGGGCGAAGGAGAAAGGACAAAAGAAGAATTTGACTTTGAAATAAACATTTTGAATTTGACTGGTGATGCTTTGTGTAATGACACTCTGTCTGTGTTAAAGAAAGGTTTTTCTTTCATTCCATCTAACAATGTTAGTGTACCTAGGTTAATTGTTGATTTTAAGCTTTATTTGAGAAAGCTTAATTTGAAGTTTATTTTTGATGGTGTTTCAGGGACTGTATGTCCTGAGTCAACTGTGAGGAAAAAAGAGTGTTTACAATCCTATGCTGAATTCTACTTTACAAGTATATAGTAACTTATGTGAGCAACAATTCAGAAATTTTAATGGTCAGTTTCATGTTGTACAAAATCTTCCCTATTGTGAATTAATAGCTTTGGAAAAATTATCAACCAATAGAGAATGGTGTGTTATGAAAGCTGATAAAGTGGGCTCTATTGTCTTCATGAAGTCTGGTGATTACAGTGCAGCTTTACACAGTATATTAAATGACGACACTTGTTATAAGAAAGTCACCCTTGAATTTATTACACAGAGTTTTCTTAGACTTGACACTTGTTTATTTGATTTATTCAGTCAGGGGAACTTTGATTTTTCTGTGTTTAGTTTTCTTTCTGTAGATCATCCTAAACTTGCAACACTCTTTGGTATTCCTAAAGTCCATAAGGAAAAGGACAATCCACCTTTTAGGCCCATTGTGTCTGCAGGCTTTTCTAAAACCAAACCTATATCCATTTGGCTTAACAACATTTTGAATCCTATAGTGCAAGAGTCTAGATTTTACCTTAGGGGCTCTTGGCATTTATTGGAATTGTTAAGTCAGCTTGATGGTGCAAATACACCCTTCAAATTCTTGTCTTCAGATGTTGTTTCATTATAGACATGCATAGACCAAGACATTGGTATAGACTTTTTGAGGGAGTATTTGAGTCAGTTCACCAACTTGGAAAACAATAGTGTTAATACCATTTGTATTTTGATGGAATTAGTTCTTGAGAACAATTTATTTTGATTTGAAGGAAATTTGTTCCAGCAGGTATCTGGTATTGCAGTGGGGTCCCAAGTGGCACCTTCTTTTGCAAACTTGGTTATGGCCATGTGGGAAATAACTGTTCTCATTATGCATTCTATGTTTGTAAATATTCTTTTTTTATAGACAGTTCATAGATCTGATTTTTTTATGGAAGGGAGACTATGACACTTTTCCATCTTTAGTGCAGGATCTTAAAAACACAGTTGGGTTTTTGACATTTACAATTGGCCATTTTGGTGACATTTACTTTTTGGATGTACATATGACCTTTGATTAAGAGTTAATGAATTATGGCAGTAGTATTTATAGAAAATCTACGGTTGTCAATCAATATTTGCAGTATGACAGTTTACATTCTAGTCATATGAAAAGGGGAGTGGTCAAAGGTCAGTTTATCCGTCTCAGCCATTTGACCAGTAGTGATACCATTTATTTGAATGAAGCCCATAAAGTCTTTGAATTTTTTTTTTTACAAAGGGGTTATTCGAAGTACTGGTCGGACAAAATTGTGGCTGAGGTGGGTGATTTGAGACAACAAAAAGCGTGTCCGGATTTGAGACAAAGAGGTCTCGTTATTGCAGTAGGGAACAATAATTCTCACATTTCTTTGGATGTCCCAGTGAGATCCATTAGTAGTTACAATTTGGCTTTTCTGATTCCTAGTACCAATCAGACGGATATCATCAAAGACATCATTGTTGATAACTGGAAGGTGGTACTAGGTAACCCCAAGCTTTCCAAGATATTAGGGGACAGACCTATATTTACCTACAAAAAGGTGGTTAACATCAAGTCTATTTTGGAAAGGTATTCGAATGACAAGGGAAAGGGTTCTAATTTAAAAAGTGGCACATACCCCTGTGGGTTATCTAGATAGTATAGATTTATTTTGGGCACCTCGACGGTTGAGTTGAAGCACATTAATAAGACAATATGGGCCAAAGAACACTACACCTTAACATCACCAATGTTGTGATCTCAGCTATTTGTAATTCCTGTGACCATTTTTATATTGGCAAAACTATTAGGGCCTTAAACAAATGCATTTATGAATATGTTGTGGCTATTTGTAAAAAAAGATGTAACAAATGCTTTAGCTAGACATTTGATTGAGTGTTCTAATTTCAAGAAGTTTTCTTTTTTCATTTTGGAAAGCATTAGTACTGACAAGTTCAGTGGAGATTACAAAGTACTGTTAGAATGTCATGAAAATTTTGGCAGATCTTGTTGATGGCAGACCAGTCCCCTGTCTTAAACTAAATGATAAGTGCTTTTTGCAAGCACAAAGAATATAATTTTATATACTTTTATAGTGATTTAAATGCTTTTTGCAAAGTGTTTTTTATTAATTGAAGTTTATCATGTATTAGACAATATTCATCATGTGATTTTTCAAGTCTGTATATACTTGTGTAGTTTTTTGTGGGTGTGTTTCTGAAGAGGTTCAATTTTAATTAAACTGAATGAAAACACTAAGAAGTTTGCATGTGTCAGTTTCTTTCCACCTGAGACAGTTTTGTTATCTTTTTGTAGTTATTTGTCAATGTCTACCATTTGTCATCATAGTTTCTTATCTTTTTTCTTTGTCATCATGTTTTTTCTTTGTTTTTTCACTGTCATTTTTTGTCATTGTTTTAGTCTTTTGCATTGTCATTTTTTGCCATTTTCATCAGTCTTTTGTCATTCTTTTTTTCATTGGGATTGTCTGTCATCTTATTTTTGTCATCATCCTTTTGTCATTGTCTTTTTGCAATTTTCATTGTCATCTTTGCCTGTCTTTTTGTTTTCTTGTCTTTGTTAGTTTTCTCTTTTTGCCTTTTTGTCATGATTTTATCTGTCATTATTTTTGTCTGTCATCTTTGTCTTTTTTGTTTGTGTTTTTTGTCATTTTTTGTTTCTTTTTGTTATTTTTGTTTTGTTATGTGTACTGGTGGTTTTTTTTTTTTTTTTTTCGATTCTTCCAGTTACTGTTTGAATTGATTTCATTCAGTACCACAATTTTATCATACATCCCAAACCCATGCAGTTGGAAATTTTGAGAATCATCATTTTAAGCTCCTAGGTACTTAGTTTGATGACAGTGATCTCTGCAGAGGACTGCCATTCCATTGGTTACTTGCATTTTAATGTCCACTGACTGCAAGTGTAGACCTCAACTCCTACAAATTTAGGTCAAAGGTTCATTCAAAAATGAATGAATGGGATTATTTCAGGAAAGAACTACATGTCCAGCCTCTTACAGGAAGGAAGTTGGACCAAAGAAATTTTATATAATAAAGATGTTATTTAAAAAAAAATAAGATTTTTTTAATCACTGGCTTCTTTTCTTTTCTGGCACATACTTGGGTACTTTAGCTTTTTTCCTTTTCAGGAATTACCACTGTGAAAACTGCTAGTTTTATATAAAACACTCAGCTGAGAAGTACCATTTAAAAGAAGTCATATTTTTTGCTCTAAAAACATTTTCAATTTGGTTCCCAGTTTAACTTTGTCTATAAACAAATCTTCTGTTTACATAGTGTTTTCTGCCATACTTGAACTAACACATTAGTCCAGGCTTGTACATTTTAAACCTTCAAGACATCCATATGTCCAGCATTCAGGCATAGAATAAATACACTAGTACCTCTCTAAGATGTTCCCGAATCTTCTGTTTTCCCTCTTGGATATACATGCATAATATTAATAATAGTATTAGTCATACTTTATTTAGGACATGTAAAGACGTGCATAATAACTCGTATTTTATAACAAAATACAGAATATTATTGAAATCAAACCAAACAGTTTACAAAATATAATTGCGGATTCAACTATTTTTTTTTTTTAATTTAGAGGAAATGTATGATATAACAGTACTTAAATACATGAATGGAGACCCAATATATATAGTAAATGAAAGGTCAGCAATTCTCAGAATATTTCAGAAGGAGAACTTTATTATCCCAGGCTTGTGTCCAAATACTGACTAATCCTCTGATTCTGAGTCCTCCAGCTGCAGGAACAGCAGCCATTATAAGGTCTGCCCAGCCTTATCCATCATCTTTAAAGATGCCATATAAAAAGAAATCAAATTTAATAAAAGTCTGGGATAATGGAAAGATCCTAGGACTTCCACTTTCTAGTAATAACCTTTCTGATATTAACATAGTTACAGGCAAGATATTTTGCTTGTGTTTTGCTGCCTTAATCAACTCATGTACCCAAAAATAAACATGGAAGGGGCTTATGGTCACTCAACAGTGCCACAGGCTTGGTACTAGGAATTGCATTTGGGATCTGAACTGGTCTAAGCTACATTTTTATCAGTTGCCTTGGTTATGTTTCTGTTTAGGTTACTTAGTTGCACCAGTAATTTATCTGAATAAAGCAAAAGTCTAATGTCTTGGCCCACCCACATGAAGCCTGATTTAAAAAAATATGCAAAGAGCTACTACAAGAAGGTCCAAAAACAAAGTCAACAAGAGGGAAATGGCAGATGCCCCTGCCTCATACCTTTACCTGAGATAAACCTATCAGATTAATTGGAAAAATGTTACATGCTGTACCACTGTGCTGCAGCAAACACCTTTTGTACCAAAGTTTTTTTAAGTAATTTAGTATTACTGTCTTATCTGGGTGGCCACAGTGGTGCAGAGGTTAGCATTGCTGCCTCACAGCAAGAGGTTCTCCGGTTTGATCCTCGGTTGGGGTGCCTTCTGTGTGGAGTCTGCATGTCCTCCCTGTGGTCGTGTGGGTTTCCTCCAGGTGCTCTGGTTTCCTCCCACATCCCAAAGACATGCTGTAGGTAGATTGGACACTTTAAATTGGCCCTAGGTGTGTGTGTGTGTGTGTGTGTGTGTGTGTGTGTGTGTGTGTGTGTGTGTGTGTGTGTGTGTGTGTGCCTTCTGTGGAAGGTTGGGGGTCAGGCTAGCACCTCAACACCGGGAAAAACTCCACTGCTAATAATGAGTGGGCAGGTGATCCACTATGGTGAACCCTAACTGGGAAAAGCCAAAAGAAGTAGTAGTATTACTCTTTTATCTGGTGTTGCAGTATTTTTGCCCCCCCCCACTTGTTTCATGGTTCTGCAAAACCTTGTATACCCTGCTTGTCAGTTCCTCCAAAATGTAGTGTGTGCCAGTCTACTGAACCCATGGATAAACATTTCCATTTAGTCTTAGAATTTTACTGCTGCCATAGCCATCAGTGCCTGCAGTGTCCATTGTTGTCATGGACATCGATCTGGTCATACTCGATTTTCCCATTGTTGTTGGAGTCAAAGGTTCTTAATTGGTTATGTACCATTCATTCAAATATCTTAGAGGCTAGCAAGCTATATGTTAAAGAAGCAGGCTAATCATACCTCTCAACCTCTTAGAGCAAGAAATCTGGACAAAGCCATAAAATAATGGGGGGACAAGGGCCCAAAATAGGGATAATTTTTAAATATTGTTCTTATAAACTTAAAGTTAATGGAATAACAGGTTTTGCATTAGTATGAATTTTCTCAAGGGTACGAAGTCTGAAGCTTAAATGTCTCCCATTATTTTTTAATTCAACCCTCAATAATTTGCCAGTGACATAGCAGAAAACCACAACTTATTGGAAACAGTCCAGAAATCAGGAGCAAAAATCTGGACATTCTGCAAAAATCTGTACAGTTCAGAGGTATAGGATAATGCATACAAATAGAGCAGCATAAACCACAGTGACTGTGAAGACTTGAGAGAAAAATACTTGCACCTGATTGGTGATAAGTAATGAGTAGGATCTTACTGTCACTATGACCTTCTTAGAATCCTTAGTAGACTGAGTGATAGATAATAAAATCTCACCCCTTTTCCAAGCAGCTGGTAGGGTAAGTGATTGGTAACTGTGACTGTGATCCCTCCCTGCTCAGGACCATTCTGTACCCTTAGTAGACGGGTCTATATTAAAACACCGAACATTCAAAATGTTGAGTATTCTAATATTGACCCATTTTCAGTGAATGCTGAAAATATCGAAGAAACAGAAAACCAAATTTTTTCCTACGGAAAGAATTTGGTTGTCCATTTCTGTTGCTTCGGTATTTACAGCGCTCTGGTGGAAGGTTACGGGTTGGGTTCAGGTAAGTGTGCGATTGTGTGGACATGAGGGTTAGGGTGGGTTTGGTGAGTTAGGGTTAGGGCGTGGGTCAGGTAAGTGTGCAATTGTGTGGACGTGAGGGTTAGGGCGGGGTAGGTGAGTTAGGGTTAGGGCACGGGTGAGGTGACTGTGCAAAATTGACAGACCTTAGGGTTAAGGTTTGGGTTAAGGTAAGTGGATAGTTAGTGGTGTATATATAGTTTAGTGTAGGGTTAGGTGTAAGAGTTTAGGTGTATGTGTGTGGATTTCTGTTTGTTTGGTGTGCTTGTGTTGTGTGTATGTGTTTTGGAACAGCAAATTTTTTCCTTAGGAAAAAATTTGCTGTTCTGAATGTTTGATGGTTTGAATTTTCAATTGATAGGGTTCGATATTAGAACACTCGACATTTTGAATGTTCAGTGTTCTAATACAGACCCTAGTAGACTAAGTGAATAGTCATTTTGCAGTGAATGCAGTAAATGGTCAGAGGAAATGCTGGAACTAGCCTGAGACACTTGATTGATGATGGAGCTAAAGCTGTCAGGAGCAACCTCAGATTTCGGCTGTGAACTTACTTATCCATTTCCTCTTTGGCTTCTTGATTTCTTGATGATCTCCAAGTCCTCAGTTTTCACTATGCAGGCTTCTAGGTTCTTCCCTTTACCAGAATGTTGTAATGCACATTAATCTAAGCATATTTTCTAGCACATAAAACAGCTTTGTGCTAGGTTTATCCCTCCATGACTGTGTGCAGCATATGTACGTTGTTAAGGTTTTAACCTGTCATAAAGATAAATACTTCCTAATGGCTTTACTTTACAAATACAGATTCCTTTTAGCTTGGATAACTGCTGAAAATATTTTCACTTCAGTTCACGTTCCCTTTCTGATCTGCTTGGTGCTATTGCATATGATTTAGCCAGCCCAGCTTTTTTAGCCAAACATTTTTTTGATAAGTACTAAAACCTATTTAAACAATATTTAAGAAACTCACATGCAGCTGGCTTCTAGTGTATATTTTTTTTATTTATACTTGACTATTTTTGTCTTGTAAGGAGTTGGTGTAAGAAGCACTAGTGTTGTACAAAGCACTCTGCTGAAAATTATCCATTTAGCTAATAAATTTATTTGATTAAAAAACTTCCATTGCTTTTTAACTGCTCAGAGTATGAGACTGTGCAAATTTTAAATTTCACTATACAATATTCATGTTGTCAAATGGATATACATTTCTGACAACTGAGATAAGATATTGCAGTAGATAACACTTTCCTGGATTTAACAAAACTATTTTTCTCATTTTGTTTGACTATCAGCCAGTCTTAGGCTAATGATTCAACTTATTTACAGATCAGGGGTCATCCCAAAGAGAAAATGTAGAAATGGAACCCAAGTTTATGCTGCTTTGGAACTACAGAGCTGCTTTGGTGCACTATTTCCTTGGTGTTTCACCAGAGTGGTTGCTGACTGCTTAGTCACTGCTCCAGTGACAGCCATGACACGTAATAAGTCTTGTAGCACAGGATTCATTCATACTTGTAAGTTCCAGCATGCCTGCTTAACCCTTAGCAACATACTGGTTAACAGGCACTCCATCCTTTGCACATGTTGCTTATTGGCACTCCATGTCTCTCCCTTATTTGGCTTTTTCCTAAGTAACCATTCTCTACTGGGAATTAGAGTTACAGCACCTCCCACAGAATGGGTAAACTAGAAACAGTTTCTTCATCCCAACCTTCCCATCTGGCTGCTCCTCCTATTAGTAAATTATTGGTCATTGGGGTCACAAACACTACTATTCTTCACCATAGAGACAGGAAGGATTTTATAAGACCTTTGACATTTTATATGATATTCTCAGAAATAAACTAGGAAGACTGAAAATGTTACCATTTGGATTAACTTGTTACTAAATGTTGGGAGGATGTGAAACACTGGGTAACACAGCATCTGCCAACATACAATCTTGCTACTGACAATTTATTAGAAACCTCTCCTAGAATACTCCTATGCATAATTTCTTAAATGGTATCGATAGGAAGCTAAAAGTGTATTCAGAGAACAAGGAATATAGTGTATTAGTCAACTGCAAGGACTTTGGTGGGGGTGGTGGTGGAGTAAACATCTAAAGTAAAGAGTCAAAAGATTTTTATTTATTTTATTTTATTTATTTTGCATTTGTTAACCGGATAGAGTCCGGCTGGGCAAGTAGCCCATTTTCAGTGGCTAACAATAGTACAAAAAGATTACAAATTTTTTAAATTTTATAAAAAGATTTACAAGCAATATACAAAAAAGTTTAACAGTTGCCAACAATCATAATTTACAAAAAGGGAATGTAAAGCTAGAAAACATTACATTTCCTAAGCCTTATTACAGACAGTAATATGAAACTCATTAGATATATAAACCACTGTAGCATTTTCAATTTGTAGAAGTAAGACAAGAAGAAGATAGCAGAAAAGAAATATTTGATGGCATGAGAAACTAACCAGGAGTATTACAGGAGCATAGCCATTGTTGAGTAAAGTATTCCTTTAGAAGCTGTTTGAAGCTATGACTATCCGTGTTTTCTAGGATATTCTGGGGTAATAGGTTCCACTCTTTATACACAATGGATACAAAATAAAAAAAGGAGGTGTGGAAAATTGTGATGAGGTAGGGTGCTGAGTCATTCTTAGCAAGTAGGAAGAAGAGTAAGTGCTGGGTAGGTGTTAATTTTTGCTGCTGATTTATTTCTGCCCGTAATTCAGGTTTCTACGGACAACAGTGAGACCAAATTATATATGTGAGAAAGACACACATAATCAAGTGAAAATATTGATATGGGTATAATACGGAAGGAATATTTCTTCTGTTGTTTGAAAAATAAAATAATGCTTTCACCGTATTTGTAAGTACACGTATTGCATAATTTTGGGGATAACAGGCAACACTTTTATTTCCTAATTTGGTAACTGTTTAAGCCCATTAGAGATAAACAACAAATAGTGATCCTTCAGGAGAAGTGTCTTCTTAAATGACTGAAACATTTTCAAAATAGAGACAATGTAGAACATGTAAGTTTCTTCATTCAGGCAATTATTTTCCAGACCTCATCAAGAATTTTGTACTTGAGACTACACTCTGTGCTGATCGCAAAACAAAGGATTTGACTTATTTTCCATACTGTGTTGAGTGTATGCTTATTACGTGGGGAAAATAAATAGACATCTTAAAAAGAGTGTTTTAGAACATATGAATGATGTGAGGAATAAGAAGTGCAGGAGTGTGATCGCACCGCATGCCATTGACAAAGGTGAGAAACAGTTTTAAATTTTTAACCCTATAAGTTCTGGCAGTCAACATGAAGGGAGGGGGTGATTTCAAAAATTTTACTGAGGAACAAGAGTGTATAATACAATTAGATGCAGATAGATTCCCCGGAATCAATGAACATGCCTCCCTTAAACCCTGTTTGAAATCTCGTCCCTTGAAACACTGAGTACATCCTGCCCTAGGGCTTTATGTATAATTACTTTTTTGACAGCTAGTGCAACATATGTATAGATAGTTCCAATGCATCATTTGTTTTGAGCGTAACTTCAAGAGGTAGATGTAGGCTATTTTTTACACTGTGTCTTATTGACTTGATGTGTTGATTGTATTGCTTGTCACATTGGTTCTTTTAGGATTTAAATAATAAACAGTTGGTTTTAGAATAGGTCTGAAGAAGCTGCAGTTACAGCAGTGAAAGCGCTTACTTTTTCATATTTTTCATTTTTTCATTAAAGCTTATATTCCTGCCATGGTGTGCGCCTAGCTTTTTGTTTTATTTTGGACTCTACTTGCTGCTTTAGGTGCACGTCTTACCAACCTGTGAACTTTTCTGAGAATTCTAAGAGAGTAACAGAATTATGTTGCCGACAGGGAAAAGTGAGAAATGCCCAAACTAACTGATCATATTTAAGTATTATTGAAAATATTATTATGACCCATGATTAAAATGCATTTCTTTTTTATTTTCTGAGGTACACTTTTCATATTGTGCTGCAGCTGGAAAACACACATCTATTTTTTTGCCTAGCAGTACATGTATACACACTATGCTGTGGTGGTTCTTGCAGATTTTTGTAGTGGTCCTGAAATAAAAGCTGGCAGTGACATTGGGTTGTGTTTTGCTTCCTAGAATTGCTTTTGTGCTGAGTGTAGTTGTTAAAGCTGTGGAAGAGGCTGTAATATAACAGCAGTGAGGGCATGTATACAAAAAAAAATAAAAAAATATTGTCGAATTTGGAACACATAAGTAATAAGTCTTGCCAACTAGCACAGTCAAGTATATCTTTATAGGTTCATAGTTCATAGGTTCATAGGTGTTTACTAAAGCTAATGACCACAAGGGCCTTTTAAAGCTTAGCCATGCATCCCAAAATATCTGACAAGTTCTGATACCCTTGATAAGTGTAAGCATGGGCCTGAGAGATGAACCATTTACAGGTTACCTGTGTCCACTAGAGATATAAGTTCCAAGCCAGGGATGAACTTCTCGTTTCCCATCCAGTTGTCCAAGTTTCACTTGAATTGGGTTAAGGAGGAACTCTGCTTCACATTGATGGGGAGCTTGTTCCATAGACAGGGTAGTCTCTGGGATATATACCTAGCTCTCCAGCAGGTCCTATTTATATCACAGGCAAGGTTTATGTCTTTAGAATGGGTAATTTTGGCGCTGTTTGTTTTGTGGATATGTAGGAGGTTCATCAGATTGGGGTCTAACAATGCCCTGTATGCCAGGCATAGATCTCCCCACAAAATGGTCTCCTTTGAAGTAAAAACAAAACCTGGACCCCCAGCTAAACCTGGAATATTCAGGAACTATTCCAAGGCTAACCTCCTGCTCTTAAGTGAGGACCTGGCAAAATGTCAAGCCCCCATAAACCCTGTGGACACTTCTGTCTATGCAGAACTGTTCACAGAAATCCTGAAAAAGCATGTTAATAGCTGCATAAAGGCAGCTGTACCCACCGGGAAGAAGTAGAGAATTACTGTTAATGGACAAAAAGGCGATGATAAAACAATGATAAAAACAAAAAGACAGACAAAAAAGGAAAACAAAATAGACACAACAAAAAGATGAAAAAATATAAAAAGAAGACAAAAGACAAAGGAAGACAAAACAAAAGACTACAGCAAAAACAAAAACATGATGACAGATGACAAAAAACAAGATGACAAAAAGAAAACAAAGACAATAGAAAAACAGATGACAAAAACTATGAAGAAACAATAGATAAAAAGACATGATGACAAGACAATAAAAACAAAAAGATGACAAAAAAAGATGACAAAGACAAAAAAAAAAAGACAACAACAGAAAAAAGATGAAAAAAGACAAAAGAAAAGATAAAAAGATGATAAAAGGACAGTAAGATAATGACAAAAACACCAACTAAAAATGACAATAAAACAATGGCAAAAAGACAAGACAAAAAATAAAAAACACCAAAAAGACAAGACAAAAAGTAGAAATATGACTAAAAATGACAAAACAAAAAATGACAAAAAGTTAAAAAAGACAACAAAGAAGATATACAAAAAAGATCAAAACAAGAAAATAAAGACAAAAAGATCAAAACTAAAAATGATAAAGACAAACAAGATAAAAACAAGACAAAGGCAAAAGGACAACTAAAAGACATAAGACAAGACAAAGACAAAAGGTGACGACAATGTCAAAAAGATGAGAAAAAAGACAAAAAGACAAAGGACAACAAAGTATACAACCCCCCAAAAGATGACAAAGACAATAGACAAAATAGATGTGACAAAAAGACAAAAGACAAAAAGAGAAAGACCACAAAATGACAAAAACAGATGGCAAAAGAAAACAATGAGAAACGACAACAAAAAATACAAAGATGACAAAAGACTAAAAAGATGACAAAGAAAATACAAACAGAAAAAAATAGAGAAACATGATGACAAAGAGACAGACACAAAGACGAAAAAGAAAGATGGCAAAAGAAAATGACAAGACAAAAAATTTCTGCATTATTTTGTCTAGCTATATAGTCTCCATAATTTTCCCACAATCTAAACTGTAATAGTACAATTAAACACAGTCTTATTCTATGTACTATTGTTTGTGAAGCATAACACTGCTCATGGCTGACGAAAATGCAGAGACGTCTAGCATGGATTTGTTATCCAAGAATTTGAAAAGTGGTTTAAAAACAATGACTAGAACAGTCACGGATTTAACAGCAGGTACGGTAAATCATTTATTGGCCTTAAATTTAGATAATGAGCAAGATTCACTAGCATATTCAACAGTTGTTAGTGGCCGAAGGAGAAGAAGAGGGGGAAGGCATGCCCAAAAGCAGAAAGAGAGGAAGAAGGTTAGGAATGTAGTAGTGAAGGTAGGAACTTTGAATGTTGGCAGTATGACTAGTATAGGGAGAGAGCTAGCTGATATGATGGAGAGAAGGAAGGTTGATATATTGTGTGTGCAAGAGACCAGATGGAAGAGGAGTAAGGCCAAGTGCATAGGAGGTGGGTTCAAACTGTCCTATCATGGTGTGAATGGGAGGAAAAATGGGGTAGGGGTTATCCTGAAGAAACAGTATGCCAAGAGTGTTTTGGAGGTGAAGAGAGTGTCAGATAGAGTGATGTTTATGAAGCTGGAAATTGATGGTGTAATGATGAATGTTGTTAGTGCAAGTTGGGTGTGCGATGGATGAGAAAGAAAAATTTTGGAGTGAGTTGGATGAAGTGGTGGTGAGTGTACCCAAGGGCGAGAGACTGGTGACTGGAGCGGATTTCAATGGGCATGTTGGTGAAGGAAACAGAGGGAATGAGGAAGTGATGGGCAGGTATGGTGGTAAGGAGAGGAATGCAGAAGGTCAGATGGTAGTGGATTTTGTGAAAAGGATGGACATGGCTGTGGTGAATACATATTTTAAGAAGAGGGAAGAGCATAGGGTGACGTACAAGAGTGGAGGAAGATGCACACAGGTGGATTATATCCTATGCAGGAAGGCCAGTCTGAAGGAGATTGGAGACTGTAAAGTGGTGACTGGGGAAAGTGTAGTTAGGCAGCATAGAATGGTGGTTTGTAGGATGACGTTGATGATCAAGAAAAGGAGGACAAGTGTGAGAGCAATGCCAAGGATCAAATGGTGAAAGTTGAAAAAGGGTGATTGTGAGGTGGAGTTCATGGAAGAGTTAAAACAGGCACTGGGGGCAGTGAAGAGTTACCAAATATCTGGGTAACTACAGCAGAGACGGTAAGGGAGACAGCTAGAAAGGTGCTTGGTGTGACATCGGAAGGAGGACAAGGAGGCCTGGTGGTGGAATGAGGAACTACAGGAGAGTATACAGAGGAAGAGGCTAGTGAAGAAGTGGGATCATCAGAGAGATGAAGAAAGTGGATAGGAGTATAAGGAGATGAGGGGCATGGTAAAGAAAGAGGTGATGAATGCTAAGGATAAGGCATATGGAGAGTTGTATGAAAGGTTGGACACTAAAGTGGGAGAAAAAGACCTATACCGATTGGCTAGATAGAGGGACAGAGCTGGGAAAGATGTGCAGCAGGTAAGGGTGATAAAGGATAGTGAGGGAAACGTACTCACAAGCAAGGAGAGTGTGTTGAGCAGATGGAAAGAATACTTTCAAGGGCTGATGAATGAAGAGAATGAGAGAGAGAAGGTTGGATGATGTGGGGATAGTGAATCAGGAAGTGAAACAGATTAGCAAGGAGGAAGATGGACAGCTATGAAGAGGATGAAGAATGGAAAGGATGTTGGTCTAGATGACATACCAGTGGAAGTATGGAGGTGCTTAGGAGAGATGGCAGTGGATTTTTTAACCAGATTGTTAATGAAATCTTCGAAAGTCAGAGGATGCCCAAGGAGTGGAGAAAAAGTGTTTTGGTACCGATTTTTAAGAATAAAGGTGATGTGCAGAGCTGTAGTAACTACAGAGGGATAAAACTAATCAGTCACAGTTTGAAGTTATGGAAAAGAGTAGTGGAAGCTAGGTTAAGAAGGGAGGTGATGATTAGTGATCAGCAGTATGGTTTCATGCCGGGAAACAGCACTACAAATGCGATGTCTGCTCTGAGAATGTTGATGGAGAAATATAGAGAAGGTCAGAAGGAGTTGCATTGTGTCTTTGTAGACTTGGAGAAAGCATATGATAGGGTGCCTAGAAAGGAGTTGTGGTATTGTATGAGAAAGTCAGGAGTGGCAGAGAAGTATGTAAGAGTGGTACAGGATATGTATAAAAGTAGTGTGACAGTGGTGAAGTCTGCAGTGGGAGTGACAGATGCATTTAAGGTGGAGATGGGATTACATCAAGGATCAGCTCTGAGCCCTTTCTTATTTACAATGGTGATGGACAGGTTGACAGACGAGATCAGACAGGAGGCCCCGTGGACTATGATGTTTGCAGATGACATTGTGATCTGTAGTGAGAGTAGGGGACAGGCTGAGGATACCCTAGAGAGGTAGAGATATGCTCTAGAGAGGAGAGGAATGAAGGTCAGCAGGACTAAGACAGAATATGTGTGTGTGAATGAAAGGGAGGATAGAGGAATGGTAAGGATGCAGGGAGAAGAGTTGGAGAAGGTGGATGAGTTTAAGTACTTGGGATCAACAGTTCAGAGTAATGGTGAGTGTGGAAGAGAGGTGAAGAAGAGTAATGGTGAGTGTGGAAGAGAGGTGAAGAAGAGAGTACAGGCAGGGTGGGAATGGGTGAAGAAGAGTGTCAGGAGTGATTGTGACAAACGGGTACCAGAAAGAGTGAAAGGGAAGGTGTACAAGAGGGTAGTGAGATTAGCTATATTGTATGGGTTGGAGATGGTGGCATTGACAAAAAGGCAGGAATCAGAGCTGGAAGTGGCAGTTAAAGATGTTAAAATTTGCACTGGGTGTGACAAGGATGGACAGGATTAGGAATCAGTATATTAGAGGGTCAGCTCAGGTTGGACGGTTTGGAGACAAAGTCAGAGAGGCGAGAGTGTGTTGGTTTGAGCATGTGCTGAGGAGGGATGCTGGGTATATTGGGCAAAGGATGCTAAGGATGGAGCTGTCATGTAAGAGGAAAAGAGGAAGGCCTAAGATAAGGTTTATGGATGTGGTAAAAGAGGACATGCAGGTGGTTGGTGTGACAGAGCAATATGCAGAGGACAAGAAGAAATGGAAACAGATGATCTGCTGTGGCGACCCCTAATGGGAACAGCCGAAAGAGAAGATTCAACAGTTGTTACTGCTGCTTTTGATACAATTTTTCATGAAATAGAGAATGCGGCGTACAAACTCAAACATTTACAGTGGCAGCATTTTCACATGGAAGCATGTATTTTCCATCAAATTATACCAAGAGGGCTGCGTGTGAAATGTATGCCAAGCTATGGAAACACTTATCCAAGTTTATTAGCAAAATGACAAGCAAGTAATACTGAGACTAGCTTTAAATACATGAATTTATGTAGTGAATTCTTTAAACCACAGGAATAAGAGGCCATCAAGCTGATAAAAGAAAAACAGGTTGAGCTGGAGAAGATGTGCCTATCTGAAGCATGTATCAATAAACTCGAAACATTACAACTAAAGCTGGACTCATATGATAACAAACTATGGAATGTGAAAAGACAAACTAGAAAGGTACCATATGGATTTTAAGAAAGGCCACTTCTTTGAATGGCCTAGGGAAACAAACACCATGGGAAATATTACACTCTCCAGACAAGTAGGAAATAAAGTTAATTTAAGGACTGGGACAGGAAGCAGCAGCAGTAACATGTTATTTAGGAACAACACTAAGGACATTAGGGAGAAACTAATGACCCTATGGTGAAAATGAAGGAATAAACAAAGCAGTTATAGAGATAGAACCATCTAATAATGTCAATATTCATCTGTTAACAAAGGATGGTAACATTTTTAGTGATAGTAACGGCTCACTTCCTCCCATGAACAAGTTAACATCATTTACAAGAGGGAGTAATGTAGCAATGGTTACCAATGACATAGTGGGAAGTAATGACTACTGAATTCAGTACAAAACCAAAGGAAGATGCATGCCATCTACCCATACACACACACACACACACACACACACACACACACACACACACTTCCCCGCATCCTTCCATTTTTCTTCTCTCGAGTCTCCTCACGTAAGCTTGCTGTAACGCCGCCATGCATTTTCTTTTTTCAACTTCGCAAGCACTTGCGTTCCGCCTGCCAGCGCAGCCAGCCATGACATCTACCCCGCTATCATAATCTCCCTTTTCTATTACAGAACAAGGAGATATGGATTCAAGACTACAAAACAGAGAGAGAAAGAAATGGAAGGTCTTTTTAGTAAGGAAATTGAGACAGAAACACTGATTTTTAACATCTCAGATAAAGAATTGACCATTAGTGAAAGAAACATATTGGAAAGAGGTCTCACTTGTATTCCTTCCCTGCGTTCTCCATTAAATGAATTTACTACAGATTGAAATGTTTTGGAAGAAATGTTACCTTAAAGTACCTTTTTGGCAATAACTCAGGCAATGAGGATAAAGGAGTGAAGCAATACAAGAAACCCAGTACCTTTGTACCAATTTTCCATCCTGTAGTTAATGCCTTTATACATGTTTGTGAGGATGAGGGTACACAAATGAGACAAGGTGGAAATAAGAAACACTTCTATAACCTGAGTAAAGATGAACATACAGCTATGATGAATTAATGAAAAGAAGGGATACAGTCATAAGACCTGCTGATAAAGGTGGAGCAGTTGTGGTAATAAATAGTGAGCACTATGTAAAGAAAATGGTGAATATGTTGAGTGATAGTCAAACGTACAAGAAAATTGAGACCAAAGAAGTGACCAGGCTCATTACAAACATGCAAATGCACTGTATGATAAACTCATGACTAGATGCATTAGCCAAGAACTATTTGATTTTGTTTTGAGGTCATGTATCCTACTATACCAACTATCAGTGGCCTCCCCAAAGCTCATAAAAATGAGCAGGACTCACCTATGCATCCCATTGTAGCTGGGAGAGGTTGCATAACAAAACCTCTGTCTATCTTCATGGAAGGAGAATTGAAAAAACTTTTACCTAAAATGAATTCAGTGCTATGAGATACACCTCATTTTTTGAATCGCCTGTATGATGAGATAGGAATTAGGCCAAACTATGAGGGTCTACTGATGGTGACTATGGATATATGCAGCCTTTTTACTGTTATACCCAATGATTATGGCATTAAATGTATTAGAAGATTTGGGCAGGCATATGGTGTTGATA
Organism: Protopterus annectens; assembly: GCF_019279795.1. NCBI lineage: Eukaryota > Metazoa > Chordata > Ceratodontiformes > Protopteridae > Protopterus > Protopterus annectens. Next base: position 704,906,963 of record NC_056750.1, on the reverse strand, counting down.
CTAGCCTTGTCTGTAGTTTAATAGAATTGGTTCTAGAGAATAACATCTTTCTGTATGCAGATGCTCACTATTGGCAACAATGGGGAGTTGCCATGGGTACCCTATGTGCCAATAGCTATTCCATCCTGGTCCTGGCACAATGTGAGAATGAGTGGCTAACTGAGTTGGAATGCACATTTGATCTTGTACAGCCATTTTGTGGATGATATTTTTATCATTTGTGAAGGTGATGAGATACGTCTACATGATTTTGTGGCATATCTTGAAAACAGAACAGATTTTCTGGAATTCAATTTAACTGTATCTAAAAGGATCATACAATATTTGGATATCAGATTGACAATGGATCCAGTGAAAGGAATCAATACTATATTCAGGAAATCCACATGGTGTAATTACATGCTACATTCAACAAGTATGCACCCAAGACACATTTTCAACAATTTAGTTGACAACCAGGTTGTCCGGGTGTCTAAGTTATGCACACAGACTGATATTTTTCTTAAAGAACAAAATGGATTGATTTCTTGCTTTGTGAAAAAGGGATATAATAAACAATTTATAAAGAACATAGTGAAGTACTAGGACTAAGACAAACTAGGGGTCGACCCTACATTTCAGAGAGAAACAATACTGCAGGTATCACATCAAATTGAAAGAAAAATGAATTAAGATGCACATTAACTTATAGCTCTGACAGTTCCCTCATTTGTGAGACAATAAGAATGTATTGATCTATCTTGACTTCAGACCCTAAAATTAAAGACTTAGTACGGGAATACCAAGGTTTTACAATAAGGAACAAAAACAATTTAAAGAGGCTGCTCTAGCAGAAAGATGGCTTTGATATACAACAGAATGGAAGAGACTTATCCATGGAATGTATGGGCACTTGGAAATGTGGCTTTTGCAAAGCATGCAGGTGCATACGCAACTGTAATACTATTATCCATCCAGTCATAGGGCTGAAGTACATTTTTCATGGCTGAGCGAATTTTAAAAGTACCAATATTGTGTATATAGCTACTTGTGCCTCATGCACTGCCTACTACAGAAGTAAAACAAACAGACCCTTTAAAGAACGAATACTTCATCGTCAATCAGACATTAGGAACAAAGTTGAGGCCAATGCCTTATACGAACACATTAAAGTTAATGGTACACACAGATTTGAATTCATGGTGTTGAGCCAACTAAGGAAAATCTTGAGAGGTGACATACGTAACAAAACTGAGTTACAACAAACCAAGTGGATTATGGAGTCCAGAGCTGATCGTCCACCTGGTCTTGATGGCGTGATTCCACTTAAACTGGTTTTGAAGGAAAGCGGTATATGTAAAAAGTTTGATCCCACCACGTTTCCTATTTTTAAAAATTAAAACAATAAGTAAGAAGGTCACTGATAAACCAATCAGTAAAAACAAAATGAAACTCCAGCAAAGCTAGAACTTCCACTGAGTGACCTTCCAAACCTCTTGTATCAGAGGCACATGGGATATATGCAAATGAGCCTTATGAACATCAGGTGTTTCAGCTAATTGGCAGTTCTGAATGTCCATGACTTGTTGAAACAAGCATTATTTTGTCTATATAGCTAGAACAAAAGAGATAATATATAGCTATTCTCCATAATTTCCCCTTCCCTAATCTAGGCTGTAATAGTACAATTAAACACAGTCTGTTCTATGTAAACTGACCAACAGGTCAGTACTCTCCTCTGAACTCATTTTACTACCTTGCTCCCCTTCTCAGGTCTGCCATCTCTCCATACTATAAACCATTCTCCTTGAACTGTACCTGCAGGAACTTCAGTCCAAGATGTCCAGACTTGCTGATAGTTTTTTTTCGCAGCAATCCATTTCCCACAGCTCAGCCCGCTCCATTCACTACACTCAGGCTCACTATGCTACCCTACCCCCATTCCCATCCAGCCCACTTTCAAATAGTTTATAGCTAACCATACAAAACCCCTCCCCAGAATCATCCAATCAAAAAGCAACAACCGTAAAGCACACCCTCAATAATCAATCCACTCACACCACAGTAGCAGACAAACCCACAACTATCACTTTCCAATTCAGATCTTTACTGCCTCACAACACAGTTAACTCTATATTTCATTCCTTTATCAAATCATACAACCAAATAGCAGCTACCCCAAAATGCATTTCATACAGGTGTGCTCTCTCTCTCTCTCTCTCTCTATATATATATATACGATGATGCCAAAGATGACAAAAAGACAGAATGACAAAAAGATGATGACAAAGACAAAAAGACAATGAAGATGACAAAAAGATGATGACAACAAAGATAACAAAGATGATGACAAAAAGACAATGAAAAAAGAATGACAAAAAGATGACAAAAAGACGACAATGACAAAAAGACAAATGACAAAAAGACAAAAAGACAAAAAGACAAAAAGATGATAACAAGAAAGGCAAAGATGACAACAAAGATGACAACATAGATGACAAAAAGATGACGAGAAAAAGGCGATGATGAAAAAAGACAATGACAAAAAAAATGACAAAAAGACGATGACAAAAAGACAACAGTGAAAAATAGACAAAAAGATGACAAAAAGACATCAAGATGACGCAATGAGATGATGACAAAGATGACAAAAAGATAACAAAGACAAAAAGATAATGACAAAAAGACAAACAAAAAGACAAGACGTCATGACAAAGATGACAACAAAGACGATGACAAAAAGAAAGATGACAAAAAGATGACTATGATGACAAAAACAGACAACAAAAAGACAAAAAGACAATGATGAGAAAGGTGAAGATGATAAAAGACGACAACATAGATGACAAAAAGATGACAAATGATGACAAATGATGAAAAAAGATGACAATGACAAAAAGATGACGACAAAAAGACGATGATAAAAAGACGATGCTGAAAAATAGACAAAAAGACGATGACAAAAGATGGCAAGACACGAGACGGCGACAAAGACAATGACGACAAAGATGACGACAAAAAGATAGCAAAGACAAAAAAGATGACAAAAAGACAGACGACAAAAAGACAACAAAGACAAAGACAATGAAGATGAAAAAATATGACAAAACAATAAAAGACAACACAACAAAGATGACTATAAAATACGACAAAAAGACGATGATGACAAAAAGACAGATTATGACAAAGACAAAAACACAAACAAAAAGACAAAAAGACGTGAAAGGTAAAGATGACAAAGATGACAAAGATTTCTTGATAAAGAAACTCGGTGTATGTAATCTGTTTTAAATATGCTATTCTTGTGACTATTTAAACTTGAACAGCATCCTACCTCAGTGTGCTGGAAAGTAGCCTATTGCAGGCCATTGCACTGCCCCCCACAACCCTGGTTTATAGTCTACCCCCGTAGTCCCCCCACTGCCTCTAACTTACTATACCTAATCTTCTTAGAGGAACCTCTTTTCCTGAGTGTACCTACCTCCTTTCTCCACTAGGTGGCATCATACCTCAGTTACAAAGACCAGCTATCACCTTTTCTTCCCTGCTCCAATTATTTACTTTGCCTAAAAGTATTTTTGCCCTTCTCCTACTGAATCTGTGAAATTACCTCCACACACACTTGCACTTTTTTAAAGAGTATAACCTGCCAAACATAAAACCTAAAGTTAATAACAGAAAAGCACTGTTAGTAACCAGAATACCTGCTCCCCAGCTGTAGCTCTCCTTTTCCAGACCCAGGTCACCGGTTGTTTTTCTTAGTCCTTCTCGCCTTCTTGGTTTTTCCCACTCCGTTCACCCTGCGGGCTCACTCTGCTCCCCTGCCCCCAATTCCCACCCGCCCCAGTGGTCCTACATTTATTCCCTCTCCTACTAATCTCTCCCACCCCCAACCAATCCTGTCAAACATCACCCCCACCCCTTCCTTCAACCCACCTGACTCTCATTACCACTCCCCCTACCCAGCTGATATCACTTTTCACTCTTCTCCATCGCTTATAACTGACTCTAACTAACATGCCCTCCCTTCCTCCTACAATCTTTATCTCCTTATTACCCTTCCTTCTACTACCTCTTTACCATGCAACACCCTATACTGATTTTCACTTACACCCTTCCCCTTTTCCTCCTCACAATATCCTTACATCCCACTTCCACAATATCTCAGCCTCTTTAATTCCCTCCCAACCTATCCTTCTCCTAAAAGTAAAAATTTTCTCAAACACTACTGTCTACAAACATAAACCTAAGCTCTACCAGACTCCTCTATCCAAATCCAAACCTAATAAACATACTCCCCACCCCTCTTTCCTTAGCTTAGCCGGCGACATCCACCCTAATCCTGGACCCAACTTCTCCCCAACAAACCACACTAATCCCAACAACAAATCCCCAAATAAAAACCTCAAACTCCTCACCATCAAGCCCAAAGCTTAATTAATAAATTAACCCTCTTTCATGCCTGGCTCAACCATAACCTACCAGACATAATAGCCATCTATGAAACCTGGCTAAAACCTCATATAAGTGACTCTGAATTTCTTCCCCCTGGATTTCTCTGTCTCAGATCCAACTGCCCAAGTAGAAGAGATGGTGGAGTAGCTTTAATCTACTCCAACCACTTTTCCATCACTGCATACCCTAACCACATCCCTTCTTTCTCTAATGCCGAACTTGTAATTGGCCTACTAAAAATAAATATCCATAAAAGCATCTGCATCATCTCCCTCTACATTCCTCCTGGTAACAATACCAATACCCTAGAAGACATACTCTCCTGGACTTCCTCCAATATTAAGCTAGAAACCTACATCCTAGGAGATGTAAATATCGACTGGGGAAAAATCAACAACCCTAATTCCACCACAACAATTAACCTATTCACCTTCACTCAACTTACCAACTCCATTACTAGGCCTAACAAAATCAACCTCTCAGGCTCCATACTTGACTGGATCCTAGTATCTCATCCGAATAAAATCTGAAGTAATTTCTGACTCTTTAGGAGACCACCTACCTGCCTTCACCATTCAAGCTGCTCCCACTTCCTCACACTCTCACCAATACATTCATACTCGTAACCTAATTTTAACCCTACTACTTTCTCTGATTCCCTTAAGCTAACTAACTAGAACCCCCTAAAAATAATACCTTTAGACAAAGCCATTGACTACTTCAATTCAACATTCTTAACAGTCCTTAACTCCTTAGCACCAATAAGAACTAAAAGAGTTAAAACAAAAAACACTCCTTGGCTCACCAAAGACACAAAAAAATTATGCTACAAAGGGATAAAACCTGGAAAGTCTACCTCTGCCATAAACAACCAGAAACATTACTAAAATATAGACATTTGAGAAACCTAGCCAAAAAATAAGTCAGAGACAAAAAGTCTTACTACGTCAAATTACAAGAAAATCATGCAAAAAATCCCAAACAATTCTGGAACTCTATTAATTTCCTCCTCAGGCCAGGAACAAAAAACAACCCCTGTCCTGACACCAGCAAATCTGACTCAGAAATTGCCTCACTTTTCAATACCTTCTTCACCTCCTCTATTGCTGAGCTTACTAAGACCTTTACCAATAATAACCCTCCTCCCCTCCCTGCCTAATCTTCCCCTCCCACCCCTCCCCAACCAAATTTTGAACTTAAGCCTGTCTCCACCAATCTAATAAAGAAACTTCTTTATAAACTAAAGCCTTGCTCCAATGCCCCTGACAGCATTCCATCCTCCTTCTTAAAAATAGCTTCAGATGCTATTGCTCTACCTATCAGCATCCTGATCAATAGATCACTACTTGAATCATACGTACCCAAACTATGGCGTACTGCATATATTCTTCCACTCCACAAGGGTGGCAAAAACTGTAATGTCTCCAATTTCTGCCCCATAGCCATCCTCTCCCCTATCTCCAAAATTCTTGAAAAATGTATCCACCTACAGCTCTTACCATTCCTTACCAAATACCAGCTACTCTCCCCTACCCAACACGGCTTCCGCCCAGGACATAGTACTAACTCTGCCCTTCTCACATTCTGTCAATTCAGCCCGTGACTCTGGTAATTTGGTATCTTCTGTCCTGCTAGACTTATTCAAAGCTTTTGATACCATCTCTCATACCCACCTTCTAAACCATCTCTCTAATCTTAACATTTCCCAAAAAACTCTTTCATGGTTCTCTAGCTATCTTTCTAATAGGTCTCAAGCAGTGAAATAGGGCCAAGCCACCTCCACTTTCCTTCCTACTCCCACTGGAGTACCCCAAGGTTCCATACTTAGCCCTTTGCTATTCAATATCTTTATTAATGACTTCCATAAAGCTATTCCTAACACCAAAATTGTACAATACGCTGATGATTCCACTCTGATTTTCTGCGCCACTAACCTAGCAAAGCTCCAATCTCTGACTCGAAATGCCTTCTCAACCACTGAAAACTGGATGCTCCAAAATCACCTCTCTCTCTTAATGCCAATAAAACTAAGATCCTCCTATTCTCCCCTCAAAATCCTCCCCTCTTGATGGAAACTCTCTTCATATTACCAGACTCAACAACTCCCCTATCGAGATCGTACCCTCTGCCAAACTTCTCGGTGTCACAATTGACAATCAACTAAAATTTAACTGTCAAATCCAGCTAAACATAAAAAAAACTCACATAAAACTTGGCCTACTTTATAGAAACAACCACTTCCTCTCTCCTTCCTCCAGACTAACTCTTGCCTCTACCTATCTCCTTCCCTCTCTAATGTATGGCACTCCTCTGCTCACAAATTTATCTTTCACACTTATCTCCAAACTGGAAGTATGCTACAACAAAATCTCCAAATTTGCCACCGGTGCCAAATCCTCCTCTCATCATTACCTTCACTCTATCAACTGGCTTGAACTCCCCAACCTACTAGACTTTCACCAATTAACCACAACGCACAAATTATCGTTCCAATCCTCTAACTGCCCAGCTCTATCCAATATACTACAACCTTATTCCCCTCCCAGACCCCTTAGATCTTCTCACCAAAACCTGATCACTGTTCAAAAACCCAAGTGCCCAGCTGGTCAGCTTCTCTTATCCTTTACCCTAGCTAAAAATGGAATGCTCTTCCCTCCTACCTAAGGACCTGTAACAACCTTAATAACTTCAAATCTCAACTTCATTCCTACCTCTTCCTAAATAGGAAATGCAACTGCACTCTTCCACCCATACCTCTCAAACTCTCCTCCCCCTTCACTCCTGGCTAACGTTCTTACCTTCCTAACCTTACTCTCAATTGTAAATTGTACTCATAACCAAACAGCAAAATCTAGCTATTATGCTATATTCTCATTTATCTCATGAGCACAATTGAATTTGTATTGACTGTCTATCTCTTTCTTGTTGAAGAAACCCACTGTCTGTGTTTTAAACTATCTTTGAAAAATGTTTATGTTAATAAACTTTGCTCTGTCGAGCTTTTCTCCCCGGGCCTCCACTGAAAATGGGCCCCCTAGCCCAGTGGACCTCCCCGGTAATCAAACTGGAATAAATAAATAAATAAATAACAATATAAATAAATAACTTCTGTATTTAAATTCCTTCTGTTATAGTTAAGCATAGTTAAGCTTTGTACAATTTTTACAGCAATAATCACCTCCAAAATTTACTTTGCACAATTTTATAAATTATTAATAATTATTAGACCCCTAAGATCTGCCCACCAAAACCTAATCTCAGTGTATAAACCAAATCGTCCCACTGGGCAGCTACTTCTATCCTTTACCTTAGCCAAAAAATGGAACTCTCTCCCTCCATCTCTACAAATCTCTGGAAACTTTGAACACTTCAAAACCCAGCTCCATTCCTACTTCTCCCATACTTGGAAGTGCAACTGCTCTCTAATTACCTAACTTCCTTAACTCATGATCACTTTTATCACATTCAAAGTCCCATTCTTTACTTACTTACCAGGGATCTATCCCTCAATAACTACTTTCAGATCACTATCTGACATTTCTAACCAATGAACACATTCTACTCTACACTACTGTTCTCAACCTACAAACATATAAATATGTATTATACATTGTATATATGTTGCAGTTTAACTGTTCATAGTTTGCTATTTAATACTTACAAGTTGTTACTGCACCTCTTTGCTACTGTGTATTGTATTTTAACTATGTATAGTATTTTGTTAACTTTGAATTATCTAGCTTTTCTCTGTATTTTGTTAACTTTGAATTATCTAGCTTTTCTCTGTACTATGTAGTCTGAATTATGTAGTTTATATTTTGTACTATGGAGCTTTTCTCCCCGGGCCTCCACTGAAAACAGGCTGTTTGAGCCCAGTGGACCTCCCCGGTCACCAAACTGGAAATAAATAAATAAATGCCAATATAGATGATGACAAAAAGAAGAAGTCAAAAGGCGATGAAAAAAGATGATAATGACAAAAAGATGACGACAAAAAGACGATGAAAATAGACAAACAGATGAAAGATGACAATGAGATGGCAAAGATGACGACAAAAAGATGACGACAAAAAAGACAAAGACAAAAAGACTATGGAGATGACAAAAATACGATGACAAAAAGGCAACAAGATGACATGACAAAGATGACAAAGACGACAATGACAAAAAGACAAAAAGACAACAAAAAGACAAAGACAAACTAAAAGCCAAAAAGACAATGAGAAAGGCGAAGATGACAACGATGACAACATAGATGATGACAAAAAGACGATGAAAAAAGACAATGATGAAGAAGACGACAATGACAAAAAGAAGACTGAAAATAGATGACAAAAAGACAAGACACAACGAGACGAATAAAAAGATGCTGAGATAAAGATAATGAAATCAAAAATATGATAAAAACAAAGAAAGACAACAAAAAGACAAGGACAAAGACAAAAAGGCAGATGACAAAAAGACGACAAAAAGACCACAATGGCAAAAATACAACAAAAAGATGACGATGACTACCACAAAAAGATGACAAAGACAGTGACAAAAAGACAGAAAGATGACAAAAAGATGACAAAAAAAGACAAAAAGTTGACAGACAAAATGACGACGATGACAAGACATGATGACAAAGATGACAAAAAGACAAAGGCAAAAAGATGACGATGTCAAAAAGACGAAGACAAAAAGAAGATGGCAAAAAGATGAGAAAAGAATGATAACGACAAAAAGATGACAAAAAGAGAACAAAAAAGATGACAAAAAGACGATGACAAAGACAATGATGACAAAAAGACAAGACACGAGATGACAATGACAAAGATGTCGAAGACAAAAAGACAGACAACAAAAAGACGTCAATGACAAAGATGACAAAAAGACAAAAAGATAACAAAGATAGACAATGACAAAGGCGGCAACAAAAAGATAACGATGACAAAAAGATCATAAGATGACAACAAAAAGACGATGACAAAAAGATGACAAAAAGTCAGAAATACGACACAAAAAGACAACAAAGACAATGACAAAGATGATGACAAAGTCAAAGACGACAAAGATTAAAGGATGACAAAGACTAAAGGACAACAAAAAGATGACAATGACAAAAAGATGACAAAGACTAAAGGTTGATGATAAATATGACAAAGACAACAAAAAGACAACAAAGACTAAAGGACGGCAACAAAAAGACGAAAAAGATGGCGTAGATAAAAATGACAAAGATGATGACAAAGATGACAACAGACGACAAAAAGATGACAAAAAGAGATGACAAAAAGACAAAGAAAAATGACAGACGACAAAAAAGATGACAAAAAGACAATGACAAGATGACAAAATTGACAAGACATGATAAAGATGACAAAAAGACAAACAAAAAGACAATGACAAAAAAAATGATGACAAAAGACGATGACAGAAAAAAGATAAAAAGATGATGGCAAAGGACAAACAAAAAGACAATGACAAAAAACAAAAAGATGATGACAAAGACAATGAAAGAAAAAAGATAAAAAGACAATGACAAAAAACAAAAAGATGATGACAAAGACAATGACAAAAAAATGACAAAAAGACAAAAAGACAATGACAAAGACGATGACAGATGTTGCCAAAAAGACAAATGACAACAAAGACGATGCCAGATGATGCCAAAAAGACAAATCTGATGACAAAGAAAGCAAGGCTGACAAAAAGACGACATAAAGACAACAAAGATGACAAAAGGACAACAAAGACAACAAATATGACAAGACGATGACAAAGACCAAAAGATGACAAAACAATAAAGACTTGAAAACAAAGACGACAAAGATGATGATGAAAAATGGTGACAAAAAGATGGACAAAGACAATGATGATGACAAAAAGATGATAAAAAGATGACGATGATAAGATGACACAACGACAAAGACGACGACAAAAAGTCAGATAAAAATGACAAAAAGATGAGAAAGATGACAACAAAGACCACGACAGATGACAACAAAGATGATGACAAAGACAGTGACAAAAAGACAGATGACAAAAAAGTTGATGACAGAAAGACAATGACAACAAAAATATGACAAAAAGATGATGACAAAGATGACAAAAAGACAAAAAGACAAAAAAGATGAAGACAAAAAGACAGACAAAAAAACTGAAGACAAAAATACAACCATGACTAAAAGACAGACAAGATGACATGACAAAAATGACCACAAAAATGACAAGATGACAACAGACGACAAACACAAAAAGAATATGACAAAAATGATGACAGAGACAATGAAAAGATATGATGATAAATATAGATGACAAAAAGACTAAAAGATAGATGACAAAGACTACAAATAGACAAAAGATGACAACAAAAAGACGAAGATAAAAACACAAAGCTGACAAAAAAGAACAAAATGACAAAACATGACAAAAAGATGACAATGAAAAAGACAGACAAAAGGACATCGATGACGTAAAAACAAAGACAAAAAGACAATAAAAAGACAACAAAAAACTGATGACAAAATGAAGAATGATGAAAAGACAACAAAAAGACGATAAGATGACATGACGACAAAGATGACCACAAGAATGTCAATAAAGACAAAGATAAAAAAGACAAAAATGATGACAATGACAACAAAGAACAAAGATGACCACAAAAAAGACAAAGATGACAATAAAGACAAAGACAAAGATAGACAAAGAGATGACTACAAAGATGAAGACAAAAAGATGATGATGACAAAAAGACGACAAAAAGATAATGACAAGATACAATGACAAAGATGACAAAGACAAAAAGACAGACAAATAGATGAGTAAAATACAAAAAGATCATGACAAAGACAATGACAACATGACGATGACAAAGATAAAAAAGACAACAAAAAGACGACTAAGACGACCATGACAAAAAGATAACAAAAAGACAATAAGATGACAAAAAGACAAACAATGACAAAAAGACGATAAAGACAATGATAGATGACGATAAAAAGACAACAAAGACAATGACAAAGATAATGACAAACAGACGGCAAAAAGACAGAAGACAACAAAAAGACAAAAAGATGACAAAGACGACAACAAAGATGACAAAGATGACAACAAAGATAACAAAGAACGACAAAAAGAATGACAAAAAGACATTGACAAAAAGACGACAAAAAGATGACAAAGACAATGAAAACAAAGATGATGACAAAGAAAAAATGACAAAAAATATGACAATGATAAATGAAAGACTGACAAAAAGACAAAATGACAGATGACAAAGATAACAAAAAGATGATGACAAAGATGACAAAAAGATGACAAAAAGACAAAGACGATGACAAAAAGATGACAAATGATGACAAAAAGACAACAAAGACAATGACAATGTCAAAAAGATGACAAAAAGACAGACAGAAGACAACCAAAAGACAAAAAGACAACAAAGATGACAACAAAGATGACAATGAACAATGATAAAAAGAACGGCAAAATGACATTGACAAAAAGACAACAAAAAGATGACAAAGACAATGAAAACCAAGATGATGACAAAGACAATAAAATGACAAAAAATATGACAATGACAGATGAAATAGATGACAAGAGGACAAAAAGACAGATGACAAAAAGACGATGACAAAGATGACAAAAAGATGACAAAAAGACAAGACACGATGTTAAGACAGATGACAAAGATGACAAAAAGACAATAAAGACAATGACAAAAAGATGACAAATGACAAAAAGACAACAAAGGCAATGATAGACAATATCAAAAAGATGACAAGACAAAAAGACAGAAGACAACAAAAAGACAAGATGACAAATGACAAAAAGGTAATGGCAAAAAGACAGACATCAACAAAAAGACGATGACAAAAAGATGACAAAGAATGAAAAAAATGATGACAAACAAAAAAGACAAATATGACAATGACAGATGAAAAGACGATGACAAAAAGACAAGACACGATGACAAAAAGACGAAGACAGACAAAAAGATGATGACAAAAAGACAAGACATGATGACAAAAAGACAGATGACAATGACAAAGACAAAGGCGATGACAAAGATGGCAACAACAAATGGTGCCAAAAAGATGACAAAAAGATGACGACAAAAAGACAATGACAAGATACAATGACAAAAATACAGAAAGACACGATGACAAAAAGATGACAAAAAGATGAGAAAAATGACAACAAAGACCATGACAAAAAGAAAAGGTGACAATGACAAAGATGACGACAAAGGCAACAATGACAAAAAATGACAAAAAGACAAAGACAGACAACAAAAAGACAGATGACAAAAAGTTGATGACAAAAAGACAATGACAACAAAGATGACAAGATGACAGACTATGATAAAAATATGACGAAAGACAAAAAGATGATGCAAAGATAAAGCCAAAAAGACATCAATGACAAAAACCTGATGACAAAAAGATGACGATGACAAAAAGACGACATGAAAAAATGACAAGAGTGACAAAGATGATGACAAACACAAAAAGAATATGACAAAAATATGACAACAAAGACAATGACAAAAAGATGACAAAAAGACAACAAAAAGGCAAAAAGACGGACAGCAAATGACAAAAAGACAGATGACAAAGATGACAAAAAGTCAAAGATGGCGACAAAAAAGACAATGACGACAAAAAAGACAAAAAAGGAAGACAAAGATGACAAAAAGATGATGACAAAGTGACATGACGATGACAAAGACAAAAAGACAGACGACAAAAAATGATGACAAGGACAATGAATGATAAAAACATGACAAAAAAAGACAAATAACAAAAAGATGACAAAGATGACGACAAAAAAAGATGACAACAAAGACTATGACAAAAAGATGATGAAAAAGATGAAGACAAAGACAGGCAACAAAAAGAAAAAAGACAAGACAGAAAGACCGATGACAAAGATGACAAAAAGATGGCAAAGACGATGACAAAGATGAGAATAACAAAGATGACAGACATGACAAAAAGATGAGGTCAAAAAGACTGATAAAATATGACAAAAAGATGATGACAAAAAAGATGACAAAAAGATGACAAAAAGACAATGACAAGACAACACAATGACAGATGACCACAAGAATGATGACAAAGGTGATGATAAAGATGACAAAGACAATGACAAAGAAAATGACAAAGATGATGACAAAAAGATGACAAAAAAGACAAAAAATGCAACTACAAAAAAGATAACAAAAAGAATACGATGATAAAAAGATTGACTACAAAAAGATGAAGATAAAAAGATGAAAAGCTGATGAAAAAAACAACAAAAAGATGACAAAGACAAAAAAGATGAAGACAAAAGGACTGATGAAAAGACAAAAATATGACAAAAAACTGATGACAAAAAGACAAAAAGAAGATGACAAGATGACACGATGACAAAGATGACCATAAGAATGATGACAAAGATGATGATAAAGACAACAAAAACAAAGATAAAAAAGACAAAAAGATGATGACAAAGATGAGGACAATAAAGATTATGACAAAAAGATAAGATGACATGATGACAAAGATGACCACAATGCACAACCTCGAGGCACTCCTCAGTATGGAGAAAATTGATATATGTGCAGTAACAGAAACCTGGTTTAAGGCTCCAGAGAGCACCCCAGCACTACCAGGCTACAACTCATACCATACATTTCAGCCACAAAGCCCGGACCGAAATACAAAAGACAGGGGAGTATCCTTATTCATCAAGGATACCCACACCTCCACGGTAGTGGCACAGCACAATGCTTCAGAGAACATCCACATGCAAATAACAATGGGCAAAACTGCTATTAAAATTATAGCTTGCTACAGATCACCCACCATGTCCCAGGACCCCCACTCCGCATTCCTGGAAACACTGGGAAACATAAAGGTCCTATCAAAACCCTGATATTGAGTGATTTCAATTATCCAAACATTAACTGGGAGAACTACTCAAGTACAAACTCCCTTGCCCAGCATTTCCTAGAACTTATAAACTCAAACACTCTGGATCAACTGGTCAACACCCCCACCAGAGGTGACAACATATTAGACCTGGTCATCAAAAAACATGGGCGACCGGTGTTCCACACCGGAGGTCAACCCTTACTGGTTAGATCTAACCATAAACTAATCACTCTGGATATCCACATTCCACAACCACCCCAGTCAAAGAAACCACTGTGAAAAACTTTTCAAAAGCAAACTTCACATTACTTAAGACCAAGGTGGGAAGTTCAAAGCCCCCATGCTAAAGGATAATGCTGTCCAAGCTGCAAAATCCTTTACTAATGCACTCTATGGGCACCTACAAAAATGCATGGATCGTGCTATCCCAAATAAAACCAAGACTCACTGCAGACTCACTGCTCCAAGAAAAGAAAACCAATCTGGTGGACCCCTGCCATAAACAAGCTATACAACAGAAGGAGGAAACTAGTACAGAAAAAGAGCAAAATCCCAAGAAGGGAAGACATCCCTGATCAGTATCAGCAAGAAACTATGTTACCTCATAAAATCATCCAAGGCTAGCTTCGAAAGAAAAATTGCCATGGACTTCAAAGATAACCACAAGGCATTCTTTAGCTATGTCAAGAATCTAAGTGGTAATTCTCAGATCTGCTCGGAGTTAGTGCAGAATGGCATAAAATACACTGAACCGTCTGATATAGCCAACATCCTGGCAGACAGGTTTAGTCCAAACCTCACCCCCTCTCACCCCCAAAAGGGCCCGTAACTATACCAGAAGGATGTAGTGCCACTGAAATCACAGACACTCAGCTTAAAACAGCCCTCTCCAAAGTCAAAAACACAGCATCAATGCGACTGGACGGTGTCCCAGGCTGTGTCCTACATGAGCTCAAAGATGAACTAATCCCTCACCTAAACACACTGTTTAAACTCAGCCTCTCCACAGGGTATGTGCCCACAGAGTGGTGCACAGCAAAGGCTATTCCACTCCACAAAGGTGGAGCCACAATGGACCCTGATATTTATCGACCTATAAGCCTGACTAGCATGGTCTGCAAAGCTATGGAGCGCATCCTCATGGATCTCATTAATAGAGACATTGGAAACCTCCAAACACTGGACCCTACCCAGATCGACTTTGTTAAGGGCAGATCATGCCTTCTAAACCTGTTGGACTTCTTTGAGACAGTTACCAACGCTATAGATGAGGGAAAGATGGTCTACACAGCCTACCTAGACCTTGCAAAAACCTTCAACACCATTCCCCACTCAGGTATTATAGACAAGCTCACCAGCCTGAACCTAAACCCCTACGTCATGAGATGGGTTGCCAACGGGCTCACAGACAGAACCCACATGATAAGAGTTGCGGGAGCTAGGTCTGACTCTAAACCGGTTACAAGTGGTGTTCCCCAGGGCTCAGTCCTAGGACCCCTGTTGTTCAGCATATACTTCTCAGAGGTACAGGGAAGCACAGGAGGACTATGGCTGACCACGTACGCAGACTACTGCAAACTAGGGGCTATAATTGACTCTCCGGCTGACACAGACATCCTCCAAAAGGATCTCACTGAGACTGATACCTGGTGTCAAAATCATGGCTTCAAGCTAAATGCCAAAAAGTGCATAGTCATCCCCTTTGGAAAAAACAAAATACCCACAAACTACCACATAGGTGGTAGTCCCCTAAATATGGAAGATATAATAAGGGATCTGGGGACCCAAGTAGATAGTAATCTTACCTTTGATAATCAAATTGCCAAAGTGGTTAGAAAATCCTTCTACGTGGCAAACCTAATCACAAAAGGGTTTGCATCCAGATCAAAAGAGGTCATTGTGCCCCTCTACTCATCAGACCCATCTTAGAGTAAAATTCCCCATTTGGGATGTACCTTACAAGACACCTGCAACAGCTGGAAAGACCACAGAAGTACCTCACCAAGAGGATCAATGGCCTCAAACAGATGCCCTATGCAGCTCAACTGAAGAAACTCCATTTGTACTCGGTTGCATACCGTCTACTCAGAGGTGATCTCTGCCTGACATACAAGGCCATGTCCAACTCAGAATTGATGGACATGCTCCACCTAAAGAAAACCTTATCCCTCGAATCACTCGCACCAGGGAGCTAAACCTCACCACAACAATAAGTAGGATGTGCTGGAGGGATAGATTCCAGTCGCAGAAACTTTCCATGCTTTGGAACAAGATCCCAATCTACATTAGGCAGAGCTCCTCACTAACACTCTTCAAAAAAAACCTTGAGGAGTGGATAGGAAACAGAAAGTTTACCTCAGGGATCACTTCAATGGCTCTGCTGGACAGAGGCACAGGAAACTAATCTAAGGGGATGGCAAAAGCCAACACATTCTGGCTAGGCTTATAAATGCCTTCGGGCAGATAGCCTAGTACTCATCTATGAACCTATGACAAAAAAAACACAAAGACAGACAAAAAAGACAACAAAGACAAAGATAGACAAAACAATGATGACAAAGACGATCACAACAAAGACAAAAAGACAATGATGACAAAAAGACGACAAAAAAGACATGACGACAAAAAGACAAAAAGATGACAACAAAGATGTCAAGATGATACGATGACAAAGACGACAAAAAAACAAAGATAGATGACAAATAGATGACTAAAAGACAAAAAGATGATGATGAAGATGATGATGTCAAGATGATGACAAAGAAAAAAGATGATGATGAAGATGATGATGTCAAGATGATGACAAAGAAAAAAAGATGATGAAGATGGTGATGCCAAAAAGACAACAAAAAGACAAACGATAACAAAAAGATGATAAAGATGACAAAAAGATAAAGATGACGACAAAAAGATGACGACAAAAAGACAATGACAAAAAGACAAAAAAGATAGAAGACAACAAAAAGATGACAAAAAGACAGATGACAAAGATGACAAAAAGATGACAAAAAACAGAAGAGAAAAAGACAGATGACAAAAAAAACGACAAAAAGACCAAAAGATGACAAAAACGATGACAAAGAAAACAACAAAGATGATGAGAAATAGACGATGACAAAGACAAAAGGCATCAACAAGACAATGACAAAAAGACCACAAATATGAGAAAATGATGTCAGATGACAAAAAGACAGAAGACAACAAAAAGACAGATGACAAAGATGATGACAAAAAGGCAAAGGCAACAACAGACAAAAAGGCAGATGACAAAAATATGACAAAAAGAGAAAAATATGATGACAAAGACAGGAAGACAACAGAAGACAAAGACAGATGACAAACACGAAGACAAAAAGACAAAAAGATGACAAAGACAACAAAAAGAGATGACAAAGATGACAAAAAAGACAAAAAAAGAAGACAAAAAGATGATAGAAAAGACAGATTACAAAAATACCAAAAGGTGACAAATACAACGACAAAGACGATGACAAAGATGATGAGATATAGATGATGATGGCAAAAAGATGAAGATGAAAGGCAATGACAAAGACGACAAAGATGATAAAACAATGACGACAAAGACAGATGACAAAAAGACAAAGACAGAAGATAAAAAGACAAAGACAGACAAAGATGACGACAAAAAGGCAGACGACAAAAAGAGAAAAAGATGACAAAGACAAAGACAAAAGAATACAACAAAAAGACGACAAAGATGACGACAAAAGATTACGACAAAGACGATGACAAAAAGACAATGACAAGATGACACTACAATAAAGATGATGACAAATATGATGATGACAGAAAGATCAATGATGACAAAAAGACTTGACAAAAAGACAATGACAAAAAGACGATAAAAAGACGATGATAAGATGACGTGATGACAAGGATGACAAGACAATGACAAAAAGAAAAAGATGACAGACAATGATGACAAAGATGATGTAGACAAAAGTTGTCTTTTGTCTGTCTTGTCATCGTCTTTTTGTCATCTATGTCATTTGTCATCTTTGTCATCATCTTTGTCATAGTCTCGTCATTTGTCTTTGTCATCTTTTTGTCTATACAACGACAAAGAAGATAAAGATGAGAAATTACAAAAAAGGTGACAAAAAGATGACAAAAAGGCAAAGACAAAACGCGATGACCAAAAGTCAACAATGACAAAGACGATGACAAAAAAATGACAAAACAATGAGAAAAAGACCAACAAGACATGATAGATGGCGATGACAAGATGACGATTTGTCTTTTTGTCATTGTCTTTGTCGATGCCTTTTTATCATCTTTTTGTCTTTTCTTTTTGCCTTTTGTCATCATCTTGTCATAGTCATCTAAAAGACAAAAAGATGATGACAAAAAGACAACAAAAAGACGACAATGCAAAAAGATGACAAAAAGTCAATGATGACAAGAGGACACAACAATAAAGATGATGACAAAGATGACAAAAAGAGAAGACAACAGAATACAAAAAGACAGATGACAAAGACGAAGACAAAAAGACAAAAAGATGATGACGAAGACAACAAAAAAAGATGACAAAGACGACAAAAAAAAGACAAAAAAGAAGACAAAAAGAGATGATTAAAAAAACAAAAAAGACAGATGACAAATATGACAAAAAGACCAAAAGATGACAAATACAAAGAAAATGACAAAGACGATGACAAAGATGATGAGAAATAGACGACAATGGCAAAAAGATGAAGACAAAAGGCGACGACAAAGACAATAAAAAGATGACGACAAAGACTGACAACAAAAAGACAGAAGATAACAAAAAGACAAAGACAGACGACAAAGATGATGACAAAAAGGCAGATGACAAAAAGAGAAAATGACAGACGACAAAGACGATGATAAAGACAAAATATGACAAAAAGACGATGACAACAAAAATGACAAAGATGAGAAAAAGATGACAAAAGACAAAAATATGATGACAAGAGGACACGACAAAGATGACGACAAATATGAAGACAAAGACAATGACAAAGACAACAAAGACAATGACAAAAAGATGACAAAAAGATGAGATGACACGATGACAGACGATGACAAAGATGACAATGACAAAAGAAA
>NC_056750.1:704779037-704887027 GCF_019279795.1 Protopterus annectens | reverse complement strand
GAAATCCGGGATCAGGTCTAAGGTCCACGGATCGTCCACCGCATGCTTTTTCAGGTAAGGAAACCATATCTGACGAGGCCAGTATGGGGCAATCAGAATCATTGAAGACCTTAGCTGAGAAGCTTTTGAATGACTTTGGGAAGGAGTGGGATTGGAGGAAAAGCATAAAGCAACCCTGTTGGCCAGGGTTGAGCTAGAGCATCCATGGCCGGTACTTCCTGATGTGGAATCAAGGAGAAGAACCTTTGGCACTTGGTGTTTTGTGGAGTCGCAAATAGGTCGCAGCACGGCGTCCCCATCTCTTGAAAACCTGGGCTGCTACTGTGCGGTTTAGAGACCATTCGTGAGGAGAGAATTGTCCTGCTTAATTTGTCCGCCAATACATTTGACTTTCCGGGATGTGGGTCGCTACCAAGAAGCGGTTGGTAGCTACAGCCCATTCCCACACTCTCATGGCCTCTCTGCAAAGGGGATACGATCTGGTCCCTCCTTGTTTGTTCAGATACCAAACCACCGACATGTTGTCTGTGTGGATGGCGATGATACCCTGAGGAAGGAACTTGTGTAAGGCCTGTAGGGATAGAAGTACAGCCCTCATCTCCAACACGTTGATGTGGAGAAGAGCTTCATCCAGCCAGGAGCCCTGAACTAGCCTGCCCAGACAATGCCCCCACCCTATCTGGGAGGCATCTGTCGTCAGGGTAACCGCTGGAGGGGGGAGAACAAAAGGTTTGCCCTGATCTAAGTTGGATGTCTGAAGCCACCAGCGCAGGTCCCTTTTGCATATTTCCGTAATCATGATGTGATGATTGAGGGGGAGATCTTGAAAGGACCATTGAGTTGATAAGAGCCACTGAAGAATCCTCATGTGTAACCTTGCTAGAGGAACTAAAAGTACCGTGGCAGACATTGAGCCTAGAACCTGTAGGACCATCCTGGCTGGGGCTTTGGATCTCGAGATCAGAGCTTGAACTTGGCCCTGTAAGGTTCGGATCCTGTCGGCCGGAAGAAAGACACGCATCAATCTTGAGTCTATCTCTGCTCCTATAAACTTTATGCGCTGAGAGGGCAGCAAGACAGACTTTGACCAATTGAATGTAATCCCCAGGGAAACACCCAGGAGACGGTGGCTTTGAGGTTGTCCATAAGTAGATGCCTGGTGGTGGCAGTCAGGAGCCAGTCGTCGAGATAGGGAAACACTTGGAATCCAAGGCTCCTCAGGTGAGCCGTCACTACTGCCAAACACTTGGTGAACACCCTGGCGGCCGTGGTGAGACCAAAGGGCAGAGCACAAAATTGGTAATGACTGGCTCCCAGGCTGAAGCGCAGATACCTCCTGGACGCCTGATGTATCGGTATGTGATAATAGGCGTCCTTGAGGTCTATGGAGCACATCCAAACATCCTTCTCCAACAACGGAGAATGGATTGCAACGTGACCATTCGGAATTTGGATTTCGTAACGGATAGGTTCAGTCTGCTGAGATCCAATATTGGTCTCAGGTCCCCTGTCTTTTTTGGCACTTAAAAGAACCTGGAGTAATTTCCTGATCCGATTTGGTCTGTGGGGACCGGTTGGATGACTCCTTTTTGTAGCAGCTTTGAAGCTTCTGCGGCTGCTATTTCCCTTTGACTGGGTGGTGGGTCCGGGATTCTCTTGGATGGAGGGGGTGAGTATTTGAATGGGATGGTGTAACCTCCGGCAATTATCGAAGCACCCATCTGTCCTGAGTGATTGACTCCCAGGCTTTTAGGTGCTTGGCAAAGCGACACCCGACTGGCTCCGAGCAGCACAGCCGGGCAATCCCTCATGTCGTGTGGGAGGCTGAAGAGCCACGAAAGGACTCGCGGTCTCCAGAATTGCGGGGCCCTCTGCCGCCTCTGGGACGGCGTCTCCTGAAAAATTTCCCGCCCTCTGCCTCTGGACGGGAATCTTCCTGCTGTTGGGAGAAAAACTTGCGAGATTTCCGAACCACATTTTCCCCTCCTTTGGCCTTGGGGTAAGGCCGAAGGGAGTGGAATAACGGGCCCCTACGGCAGATAACGTTTTCCCTCTTGCTCACAGCGGGTAAGGGTGTCTTTCACCTTGGGTCCAAACAATGAGGACCCATCAAAGGGAGCGTCGTGAAGGAAGACTTGAAGGCCTCCGCAAACTGACACAAGCGGAGCCAGGCCTGTCACGAGAGCCACGCCTGTGCCTGCCGCTCTACCCCCTTCGGCCGCATAGGATATGAGCCTCATGGACGAGTTAGCAATTGACGTCAGGATAGCCAACTGAGAGCTAACGGACTGGGCTAGCTGCTCAGGTAGGTTACCCGAGAGGAGTCTGACAACTCCTTGACCAGATCCCTCTGAAGCCTAGTAAAATGTGCCAAATAATTCAGAGACCTTAAGGTAAAGGCCGCTGAAGTCAGGGTGCGCTTCCCGTACCTATCCATACTCCTAGACTCCTTATTAGGAGGATGGATGGACGTTGAAGCCTCTGCCACGTCCTGCTGTGTAGCAGATGCCACCACCATGGCATCTACAGCCACGCCTTTAGTAAGGAACTCCTTCTCGGGGTCAGCAGATAAGAATTTGTTCGGACGAGAAGGGACTGGTTCCACAGTATCCGGGTGTTCCCACGCCCTCAGACAAACTAAATCCAGAAGCTCGTCGAAGGGCGGAGACACCCAGGAGGCGGAGGGCTGAGCCCCAAAGGCCTTGAGGAGCACTGATTCGTCCGCAGAGGGGTTTGGACATCCAGCCGCCTCGTTGTTTGAGGATCTCTAAGATGTCTGCAAAGGAGACATCATCAGAGGACGACTTAGGGGACCCTCTGCATCATCCATATCCGTGTCCGATGTGATAGACTCGGGGAGTCCACGTGCTTCCTCTTGCACGATCTCTTCCTTGGGGTTCCTCTGGAGATGACTCAAAACCCTCAGGAAGAGGGAACCCCCTATGGGGGTAACCTCAGGCCTCGGGGCTCCGCTGGCCACAGACAGGGGAACTACCAAAGACCCAGTCTCCACGCCCAGGGAAGGTGCTGGTAAAACCGGAGAGATGGCCAAGAGGATTTGGCCAAGGCACTCCTCATGGCTCTGAAAGCCGGACCTCCCGAATCCTGGGAGCGTCCAGTCTCCGGGCCATGATAGTAGACGGAAGTCCCGCAGCGAAGCACCGAGGGAGGCTCGAACCGAAAGCATCGGTCCCAAACATCACCCTCGGGTCCAGCCGAAGAAGTCCGCGTACCAAACTCGGACCCGAGGGCCCGGGTTGGAGTAAGGGTCGGAGCCGACCCTGAGATCTCCACCGGCTCCAAGAGCACCTGCTCGACGGAGCCGAAGCAGTCGGAGGAGGAATAGCAATGGGATGGGTCATGGCCATCGGCTCCGAAGCCAACTGGGTCGGAGCGAAACAAATTTTGGAAGACTGGGGACTGGAAAAGTCTTTGGAGCACCCTGTCTATATCAGAATCCGACATTCTCAAGACCGAGAGGAAACAGAACGGGTTCGAGAAGACCTCTCCCTCGGCCCCAAGGGACTAGGGGACCGGCTCGGCGACTCGATGAGAATCGGCGCCGAGGAAACACACACACCAGATTCCATCGGTGCCGAGGTAGACTTCGCCGAGGAGGAAGTGTCTGAGCGGGTGACCCTTGTCGGCTCCGAGCAGTGGAGCCGAAGGTGACCCGCCTCGATGCCCCAGCAATCGGCTCCGAGGAGTCGATGCTGGAGGCATCGAGGCAGACCGTTCGACCTCGGCTCAAGTCTTTGGAGCCGAAGGAGAGGCCTGCCTAGGTCTCTTGGCAGTCGGATCCGACGGACTGGTCGGAGCCAAGCCCTTTTCTTTTGGCAGGAGTCGGAGCGGAAGACAAGGCTTCTTCAAAAGAGGGTTTAATCAACCCTTTAAGAATTAATTTATTTTTCCTCTCCTGGAGGACCCTAGAGGAAAAAGCGTGACATACGCTACATGACTCCTGCAAGTGCTTAGCCCCTAAACAATAAACACAAAGTAGATGGTCATCAGTAACAGACATCTTAAAAGCACACTTAGTACATTTTTTAAAGCCCGAAGGCCTAGGGGCTTGAGACATAATGTTAGCAATTCCTGACAGGAAATTTAACCACTGTAGAATCGGTTAGACAAAAACCGAAGGCTTACAGAAACTGTGTAAACACAACCTTAGGTGTACAAACCGGGAACTTTAACACAGTAAAAAGTTCAGTTATAGAGTTTAACCGAAAAGGCCCTGGATTGAAAGGGGCGCCAAAACAAACTCTACCCAATCACACACAATAAGTCCAGTACTCAATCGAACACAGCAATAGCAATAGCAAAAGCAATAGCCGTTAAAACGGCTTTTGTGAAATATAAGCACAAAAACTGACAGAAAAAGTAGTAATAAAAGCTACTCAGCCCAGCCAGCTCGAGACCACGTCCTTGCAGTTAAGCGGCAAACGAGATCTGGGGGACTGTTGGTGGTGCATCCTGGGATATAGTAAGCTCAGCCAATAAGAGACTTCGCTCTTTGGCATAAGCGTGCCGAGTCGGAGCCGAGGGATCGGCTCCGAACCCATCATTCAGAATGTAGGCGAGATAGGATCACATAACATCTAGCATATCACTAAAGACCAAAGCTTAGAAAGCAATGACAGACATTTGAGTTTTAGACTTCTTACCCTTCAGAGAGTTAATGCAACTGTAAGACCTCCTGTGATATCACTCTGTAAGTGTGTAAGAGGACTATTTCATCATTGTCCCTATTTGTGGTCCTTTGCCACATATTTCTTTATGGCTTTGTACAACTGACTTGCTAGGAGAGGCTGGGAGGTGTGTATGGGACTCCAACATTGACATCCATGCATGTGTCCTATGACACCGCAGTTTGCTAGTCCCCGACATATACTGCAGTGGGTTTTTTTCACCTAGGGGACTACTGCATATTCTGGGGAAGACAGTATTTTTGGACATTTGTCCTGTTGTCAGTTGTATGCTGCTATCCCAGTAGGCCACACCATTTCCTTGCATACATGCAGTGATACTATAGATATGCTACCAGAACGTACTACTCCATTCATTAGTTGTTAAGAAAAGTGACTTACCTTAGGCCTGCAGCAGTTGTGAGGACAGTGCTTTAGGGCTGACTCTGTCTGATGCATGCAGTACACAGCTTATGTAAGGGTAAGGTACAGATAGTGTGATGTGTGTGGCATACTTTTTACTGTGTGTGTGTGAGAGTAGGAGAGAGGTGTCAGTCCCTGGATACCTAGGGTGCCAGTGTATGTGCTATGTGTTGCCTCTTTGCCAAGGCCAGGGCATACTGGACATGCCTACATCTGCCTACAGGGACAGGCTGAGGTAGTGGTTCCTCTGAGTCCCCATGTGCCTGTGGGAACATTGGCAATAGTGGATGGCTGTGTCCT
This sequence comes from Protopterus annectens, assembly GCF_019279795.1. Lineage (NCBI taxonomy): Eukaryota > Metazoa > Chordata > Ceratodontiformes > Protopteridae > Protopterus > Protopterus annectens. Next base: position 704,881,619 of record NC_056750.1, on the reverse strand, counting down.
CTTTCCCTGTGATGTTCCTGCTGCAGCTGTTTCCACAGAATCATATTGTGTAGCATGGCACACAATTTGTGTGCACATGTAGTTGGAAAGTACTGCAGGGCTCCACCAGATATCTCAAGGCAGCAGAACTGTGATTTCAGCAGCCCAAACACATGCTCTACAATGTTCCTAGTTTTTGCATGTGCCTCAATATGGTGTTTTCCAGTGTGTGTGTGTGTGTGTGTGTGTGTGTGTGTGTGTGTGTGTGTGTGTGTGTGTGTGTGTGTGTGTGTGTGTGTGTGTGTGTGTGTGTGTGCATTTTGATGAGTTTCATCATCCAACATTCCAGTGCATAGCCAGAAACCCCACTAGATGGCCATATGAGATGTTCCAGCCAGCAAATGCTTGATACAGCTGCGAGGCATGCCAGATGTGGGAGTCATGATAACTACCAGGGCTGCCAGCACACACATTGATGATAATGCCCTGGGTATTGCACACGACCTGGCAGTTTGACTGATAGCCCTTGCAGTTGACATAGACTTCACCTGGTGGTGCTTTGATGTGGACATGAGTGCAGTCTATGGCACCCAGTATCTCTGGCTAGTGCGCTGCATGGTGGAAGAGATGCATATTGCCGGTCCTCTCCACAGGAGCGCTGGGGAAATAAATGTGCTCTCTGGCATGTCTTAGCATGACATTCAGGAACTGGTGGAGTACCTTGGATGCAGATGCCAGTGAAACCCCAATGACATCCCCAGTAGGTCTTTGGAAACTACCTGTAGCTAGTATTCTTAGGGCTACATATACCTTTGTTTCCACTGGGATAGTTTCCCCTCTGTTGGCTCTGAGGTGATGGTGGCAGAGTTCGTTGAGTTGCTGTAGTATGTCCCTGTCCACCTTGTAGCACTCTATCTCCAGCTCATGTAGCCACTGAAAGGTTACCCTAGGTCTGAACACTCTTCTCCTCCTTAGTCTTTGCCATTTGTCAGCATCATACTCATCACTGCCCTTAGTCTGTAGCTTGTAGAGATGTAACAAAGCAGCTGCAGCCCCTATCATTTTGTCAGTTAAAATTCTCAAGTGTGTACTCCAAAAGTGCAGAGTATGTGAGATAATCAGATTGAAAGGTATCTGCATACTTTATACTGATGTGATGCAGATGCAGCCTGTGTGATTGGCTAACTATGATATATTCCACCTGCCAACTACATTATTAAGGGGTTTGAATGGCCCACTGCGAGTGGCAGAGACCTTATTAGTCATTTATCATTGGCTGCCTTTTGTCTGCTATTTCCTTTTATATTGTTTCCAGTTTCCTACACTGTGGTTACAGTGTAACCACTGCTGAGCAAAAATGGCCCTCCCCTGTTTACAGGCATGCTCAGCATTTCTCTCACCAGCTAAGCAGCCTCAGACACACCACCCTGCTTAGCTGAGCAGAAACAGAAGCCACGGAGCTCCAATGTGCTTACACAAAGCATGACACACCCCCTTTTCATGTCAGATACCTCTTCTGCCTACATCACCATGTTGTAGTCCCTACACCATTAGGTACGTGCAGACATGGTGGCCCATTTTGCTATTCAGTAAACTGAGCTCATTTGCATACACCTAATTATGTATACCCTAGTTACAGCACTACACAAGGGCCTATGTCCTTAGCAGCCACTCTTGCCTGCCATTGTATGAGTCTGCATGATGGCAAGTATAATGGGGAAATTCTTTTTAGCTTAAATAATCCCCTTTTAATATTTTATCAATACAAAAGGTTTACTGGGCATTTTGCAAAAACAACAATTTTGCTTTTCTGGGTCATCCCTGAAACAGGGTCAGTTATTGCTATGTTATGGGAGAGTGGCTCTCGATACAGCTGTCCATTAGCTGCTTTCACTAATATACAATCAAGTGATTCTGAATTTTCTGGTAGTTTGGAAGGATGTATCAAGGTTTGCGATGCCCCTGAGTCACACAGAAATGCTGAGTGGGGTTCCTGTGTGTGAGAGTGTGGTCTGTAGCATTCTACAGACTGTACAGCAGTTTTGCCTACGGTTAGTTGCACATGGGTGATCTCCGATGCTTCGTGCATTGTCAATTACCTGGACGTGTGGGTATCTTTGCTGAATATGGATACTTCCCTCCTTTTATGGTTTGGTCCAGGTTTTGGGGCCATAACACATGATATGAGGTATAACCTGGTAGTGCTGGTGTGCTCTCAGGAGCCTTGCTGCAGGTTTCTGTCACTGCACAGACATCGATGTTCTCCATACTGGGAGGGCCTCAGGAGCATGCATGTTGAGGTTTAGATGTCTGGCATTGGGCAGCATTACCCTTATGTTTCTTTCCACTTATGTTTTCTAGGGAGGTGGGTTAGTCATTTCAGCCTTGCCTACAAAAGGCTCTATGGAGGTGGCAAGAGCCTTAGCCAATATCAGGGCCTTTAATGGATTCCACATCAGTTTGGAGGAGTGCAACATTTGCTTTACACAAGTTTTTCACTGTGGTTTTCTAGCCAGGGACTGTGGTCAGGATGTGTATATCCGGTGTGATTACTCTATGGTCTGATCTTACCAGTGAGAGATACACTTCTCATCTTGCCATCCAGTACCCATGTTGCTGATTATCACATCCAGTATGCTTACCCCTCTTGTGGGAGTGGTACGTTGTTCCTGAGCATTTTGGTTTATGGATTCTAGGAACCTTTGTCCTAGGGTGTTGGAGCTAGAATAATGCTCCCAGTCTATGTTTGGGTATTTTCAGTCACCCAATATAATGTGGTTTGGAGAGCTTGATATATGCATGTATTCCAACATAGGCCAAGTGCAGTTTCTGGTGTTAGGACAGTAGACTGTAGCAGGCTATAAACTGGGAGGCAGTTTTAGCCACTGTTACTTAACCATGGCTATTCCATGCTGCTTCTTGTTGTGGTACCAACATGTGGGTGTGGTTATCCTTGACCATTATTGCTAGTCACCCTCCTTTTGTAGCTTGTTCCATGTTTTGGGGCTGTACAGCACAGTATGAGGTGTAACCTTGTAGTGTTAGGGTGCTGCTGTGAGCCTTGACCCAGTTTTCTGTTACAGAACAGATATCAACATTCTCCATACTGGGGGAGTTTAGACTGCATGCATCTTGCTGTTTAGACTTCTGGCATTGGGTAGCATTACATCTATGTTCTTATCCCTTGTGATACCTATGGAGGTGGGTTTGTGTTTTGAGCCTTACCTATTCAAGGCACGCTGGGGGTAACAACAGCCTTTGCCAGTATCCATAAGGCCAGGACTGATAGGTGCATGCCACCCCTAGCAGGTGGAGCATCATGTCGTGCTCAGCATGTCATCCCAGGCTGGCACACATTGGATCCCCTTTGACTAACAGCAATACTTCAGCCAATTATTGCAATTGATAATCTCATCTCATATTGTGGCATCATGCTTGGTGAGGGTAGGATGCTAGTCAGGGTCATCAAGTTTGCATATACTACATGGTGTTACATTGCTTAACACATGGCAATCATGCCTCAGGTGGTGCTGCAGGGCTGCCTATGTTGGATGCACATACTACTGTACATGTTTGAAAGCAGGTTGTGTCAACTTAGGCACCCCTTTTACTATATGTGTGAGTCGGAGAGAGGTATCATTTCCAGGGTCCCTACTGAGCCAGTGTATGTGCTATGTGTTGCCAAGGCCAAGGCATACTGGGCATGCCTCGTTCTGCCTACTGGGGCAGGCTCAGGTTGTTCCTCCTCTGAGTCACGCTCTACCTGTGATTGACTTGGCAATGGTGGGGGGCTGTTTGGCCCAGCTCTATGGTGATCCTGCTGCAGCTGTTTTCACAGAATCATATTATGTAGCATAGCACATACCATGACAATTTGGGTACATGTAGTTGGTGAGTACTGCAAGGCTCCACCAGATGTATCCAGGCACCGGAACCGTGACTTGAGCAGCCCAAACACACGCTCGATTACATTTCGTGTTTGTGCGTGTGCCTCATTATGGCGTTCCTGTTCAGCTGTGTGTGCATTTCTGATGGGTGTCATCAGCCACAGCTCCAGTGCATATCCAGCATCCCCTACTAGGTGACCATGTGGGATGTCCCCACTGGAAAATGTCTGGTACAGCTGCGTCAGATGCCAGATATGGGAATCATGGTAGCTTCCAGGGCAGCCAGCACACACATTCATTATTATGCCCTGGGCATCACACATGACCTGGCAGTTGATGGAGGGGAAGCCCTTGCGGTTAATGTAGGCCCTACCCCGCTCACCAGCTGGTGCTTTGATGCATATATTCGTGCAGTCTATTGCACCCACTACCTCAGGGTATTCCGCTATTTGCTGGAAGAGCCACTTATTGCTAGCCAATGCCTCACGGGAATTGGGGAAATATATATGATCTCCGACATGTACTGACATGGCATCCAGGAACTGGTGCAGTACCCTGGATGCTGATGCCTGTGAGATCCCCATCATATCACCAGTTGGTCTCTGGAAGGTACCTGTTGCTAGTATTCTTAAGCCAACACATACCTTGGTTTCCACTGGGATGGGTTCTCCTCTGTTGGTTCTGTGTGTGAGGCATGGCCTGCACAGCTCAACAATTTGCTGCAGGAGGTCTCTGTCCACTATATAGCGCTCCACTATCTCCAGCTCATGTAACCCCTGGTAGGTGACCCTGGGCCTGTACACTCTTCTCCGTCTCCTCACTGTCGGTTGTCTGGCACCATTTGCATTGTCACCACCCTCAGCAAGTCGCCTATGTCTCCTTATGACAGCTATGGCAGCCCCTAGCATTTCTGCTTTTTCAGTTTTCACTTCTAATAGCTTACTCCTGTCTTGCAGTGTCTCTTGAGAGAAACATCCTGCACTGCTGTTTGCAGAGTTTTAAGTGTTGGGCTGGGCTACTATTCTGCCTGTGTAATTGCCTGCTTCTAATTGTTTTCACCTGCTAGCTCCAGCAGTATTCCCTGCTAGCTTCCTACTATTTCTGTTGCTTCCTTTTTCCTTTCTGTTTCCTCAGGGGGGAGCAACGAGCATACCAGCGGAAACACGCTCATAGTGGCTAACACACGCGCACACATGCTTACACAGTTTAGAATCTACTTATTTGGGTGAAAACACGCACACACCAGTGCAAACAGTCTTATAAGTCTGCCAACAAGCTCCCACATGCTCAGTCTGCCTTACACGTGCGCACACTGCCCTACTCGCGCCTCCTGGCACACACACGTGCACATGCACGCCCAGCAAGAAACTTTGGTGTTGGCTACAGTGTACACCTTCCATTTCTTGACTTTCCCATGCTTATCTTGTGGCACTCCTCTTTCCATGATATGTGTCTGACATCTGTCACGTAACACTGTCCTCCAGTGAACTGCATTTCCTTCTGCCATTCCCCCCTGTGATGTTACCTGTCTCCTACTCTGTTCCTCCCCCTTATGTAACTCTTACACTACTCGGAATGTGCTCATTTGCTATGTGACGGTGGGATTCAGTATCCTAACACTCATTTACATAAGATTGCCTACTAATGCTTAGTTACATGTCTTAGACTCAGCTTCCCCCTTAGCAACCACTAAACAGTGGCCATGTTGTTTTGGGTCTGCTGGTCCCTGCATTGTAAATCCATGTATTGCATAAAACCCACATTTGTGGATTTATAACCTTCATTTTTATGTTTTATATAGCGCAGCCCGTTTGCTTACGCTTAAAAAAAAAAATATTTTTTCTCATATTTGCATCGGGGTACCTTGCCAATGGCCACATATTTGGCCATTGGCATGCTGCCTGACACATAGGCACCCTTTATTTGGAGCGGACATCGCTCCATTGTGTTATTTGCAGAAACGTACTCAGTTGTCAACTGAGTACATTTCTGCAGCTAACACGACTCTTACACGGGCTGGTTTCAGCTTTGTGGATCGCTAATCTACCTTATTTGCATGCCTTTTGGCTGCAAGTGAGGTGATTAGCATATCCACGCCCAGTCCATGTAAGAGACGTTTTAGCTGGTCTCTTACATGGAATTTCGGGCTGTTCCTGGATTGCGAGGGCTGCGTGGAGTCTTACACGACTCTTAGACTCCGTGCAAGCCTTCGTGAATCCTGCCCATTGTTTTTGAATTATTACTTTTTTTTGTTCCCTACGGTTTGCTTCCTCAATCCACCTGTGTGCCTGAGGAATGCCTAATTGACATTGCTTTTTCACCTGACCTCTTGCATCAGTTTTAAGCTGTTTGACAAGTTTAATAAGCGAGGATTTTTCTAAATTGCCATCAAATTCATATTTATTAACCCATTTTGTATAGTACCTAACATTGTTGGCGCGTTGTAATTGCATATATATTGCATCTTCAGTTAATGGCAGATCTTGGGATCTTTTTTGTGCACTTATTTCCCATTTTATTTTAACCTTTGAGCTGTTATCTAACCCTTCTTTTAATGTGGTACCATGATTTTTCTCTCTTTTTTTTTTTTTTTTTTTTACAGTTTATCTAGAATAACTGCCTTACCTATTCTGTTTCCCTGATCTACGACAAGACTGCAATCTTCCTGTCCCTGACTTGTACAAAACAAATCTCCTGACAGATGACACAAATCAAGTCCCTGAACTAAAACAGAAAAAGGTAAATCTCATCTTACCTGAGACTCCGTGATTGACCATCTCCTGGTTCGTTCAGTAACTCGCAGCAAGGAGACAAAAACGTGCTAATACAGAGTTTGTCTAATTAAAATCAGGAAGTGAAACCATTCATATATATGAGGAATCTGTTCACTCTTATTTTACAGTACATTGAGCAGCTCTAAAAATAAAAAAGTCAGTCCCAGGTTTCAGACAGAAATCAAATCTTTATTGATAAAAATGGTTATTATCACATGCATAAATGCAGTTAGCTTATGTTTTATTTTATTTTTTTTACCAGGTGACTGACCTAGGCCATTAGGGCAAGAGAAAACATTGGTACAGCAACATTCATGTAAATAAACAAAAATGTAAAGGATTGAATGTCTACTACTACAATATATACATCACAGGAATATTACTAGAGGAAGCAACATTTGTGAAATCATTACATCAACAATGCTGAAGGAAAAATGGATTCACACAATACTCAATTTACATGGAACTATGATTTCTTGTGACACTCGTATTTTGAGGAGTTTTCTTCCATTCCAGGACATGAACAGCAGACTAGTGTGTCTTCCACTGCCTTTTGTAGCTTTAGTCATGATACATGTTCTACAAAGAGAAGACATCAATAATTATTGAAGGCAATAAAAAAAAGTTTTATAGAAGCATACATGCGAGTGTAATTAAATGATCTGTAAGGTTGTATTTCTGAAACAAAGCTTTGGGTAAATATACCCTTTCATATTCCTTTTACCAAACCATCACTTACAAATATCCCTAATGCATTCATTCAACAAATCTGATTACACACACTCACATTAAGTCCCATCAGTCACAACACTGAACTTTGAGAAAAAAATACATAAACATTTAATGAATGAAAATATGAAATTTCAGTAACTTGAAATCATGGTCTGAATTTGTACTTGGATAAGTGTACTGTTCATAAAGGTAGCAGAACTTGAAGGAACATAAAGTGCTTAAATGAGGGTCACTCTCAATAGATGAACCCAGCATTCCTGTATGCTTTGTAGAAGTGAAACTTTTTAGCACATAGAACATAATGATGTAGTGGAATGAGTCCACAGCAGTAGTCTCATACTCAAACAACTTGCTCCATATGTCACTGAGAAGAGAAGAATGAATTACATTGAACCCCAGCACCATTGTATGCCCTGACATCTGTGAAAACCAGCATTAGGTCAAAGCTTAATCCTTACAATACCAAAGATTAAGCAATCTGAAGTATCTGTACATGTTCTCATACACTGTAATATTTACCATGGTTGTATTTAGTATCCACGGGCATATATCTTGAATTCATTAAGTACTTAAGTAGTGAAACTATTATATCGACTACATGGTCAAATAAAAAACCCTGGCATGAAGGACTTTGTCATCTTCAAGACTTTTGAAATGCAGTGCATCAGATAGCTTACTGATATAAATGATTAGGTCACTGCAACACAACCAAAAATGTAGGCTTAGCACATTTGTAGCTCACAAGTATTAGTGCATGAACTCTGATGGTGTGTCTGTTGAAATTTACTATAGGATGAGAGCCGACATGTTCTCATTTACATGAATTTACATTTTTTATTTTAAGACACTATACAATGAACAGACCAAGAAGAAACTTCACCAATGCTCTATAAATGCATCATGTTTGCACTCTATTACTGACTATGGTCCATCCATGACCACTTTTTCTCTTTTCAGCATTGGGTTGTAATGTCACTGTCACATTAAGTGACCTTCTATAGGCAATGATCACACCTATGGGTAGCTAGCTCTCCTACTTATTCTTCCGTAACAGACATGCATTCATATCTTGCTGAAAGTAGTCTGTTTTTGCCTCGGATGACATGTTTTATTAAAGTTTGGGAATGATTTCACACCACTGTGCTGGCCTTTTGATTTTCATACTAGATAAAAGTTCATGCAATGGGAAATGTTAAGTACAGATTTTTACCAACTTATTGTCCTGAGTTATAATCCTATAGGAGCCTGCTGTTGATTTTTGTGCCCTAAAAATGGACCCAGAAATTGCTTACAGATATATTTATGCATTTTCAAGTATCCCCGGAACAAATTTCTTATGACATTCGTGAGGAAAAACATAAGTAAGGACATCTTTGGAACATAGTGTTAAAATAGGTTTCTCGTGCTTCTTATAACAGATGGAACTACAGTTGAGAACCCAAGGAAACAGGGATTGCTTTGTTGCCTTATTTCATTCTCAACATTCGGTAAAAGAAGCATCGTCCTGGTTATTGTTATGGACAGTTAAGGTTTTGCTATGTACCTGTCTACAGACACTCCTTAACTGAAGTATAGGGAGTAAAACATTGGCATGCTTACTGTGTGGTTCAGGCTGGTTTCAGTAGTAACACAAAAAGATTTAAATATATTTACAAATTACTAGGATAAATTGTACTCGAGAATACAGTATGCACTGCAAGTGGCAAGAATTTGCAGAAATGGATAGCTTATGTCACCAACTAATACATATTCAATTTTTTTAAATATATTTCTAATATACGGAAGTAAGAAATAAAATACACTGCTGTCAAAATAGAGTAATAGAATTGGAGGAGGAGTACTGAGCAGGAGGGAAAATTACTGACATGGAGAGAGAGACAGAGAGAGAGAGAGAGAGAGAGTTGATTCATAAACACGAGAATGTTATGGAAGGACTTGAGAGAAATGGAAAATGTAAGTGTTTGCTGAAGAGGTAGAAGAGCTTCCATTAGTAGCATGGTATCATTAAAAGTGAGATAAGGCCTTCTGTGACAAAAATGTCAGAGCTGCTGAAGCTGTGGGTTCAAAACAAAGGAAGATTACAGTTATTTAGCATAAAGCAAATGCCCCAAGAAGGCACTAGTTCATTAGGTCTAAGGAAAGTGCCCTTGTAATGAATCATGTTATATAACTCTTTTGAAACCACAATCAAGAAGGCACTCTAAGTTAAGTGTCTCACATTAATTCGGTGTGAAAGAAATCCAAAACCAACCCTATATTTAGCAAGGCAACAGTGAAATTGTTCCAATGTCTACCTGTACTGAAATATTATAAACCCTGTCTGCAGTTTAGTGATCATACAGTTTAGAGAATATAATCCAAAAAAAAATAAGACAAAGAATAAAAAGGGGCTGCTCATAAACATCTAGCTAGCATAGCAAACCTTCACCAGTTTAGTGCATATTTTGTCCAGAGTAAAGCATCTCTTGTACTTCAGAAGATAGGAACACTGTCTCTTGCAGGTGCAGGTCACATTGACTAGAGCACTGGGGTGATAATTCTCTAGCAACCAGTTAAGTGAAAACTGGCATAAATCAGCATGACAGATGATGTTGCCAGACCTAGACCTCAGAGGTGGGACATTTGGCATAAGGACCATTTCCTAAATGGTTTGGATTCTCAAGGGCCAAAAATGCCTAATAGCTCTTCATATCTATGGGAGAGCACATGACAGCATCTGAGATGGCTGAGACTGAGTGAGGCTTTGCAAACTTCATTTGGACTTCTGAAAAAATTGGCAAAAAGCACAGCCCCCCCCCTCTGTCAGAGCTGACGTTTACTGAATTACCACAAGAACTATGCATCCAAACTAGGAAATACTGTGATACCCTGAAGTTTGAAATTTTACTTTCACATCATGATTACTTGCCTTATTCCTTAAGGATAAATTCAGTCTGAAGAAAACATGAAATATTCAATTAGAGATTTTTATGTAGATTACTAGCCAGGCATAAAAAAAGCATCTCATGACTGAAGTAGTAAAGATCTCATTGTAATAGGATTGTGCTGCACAAATCTAACAGTAGAATACAATGTGTCATTTTTTCTTGAATAAGGATTATAGAATAGTTTGCTACTTTAAGGAGAGGTCTTGGATGCAAGTTTTATGAAGAGCTTTTACACCTGCTCCTTTGCCTTGAAGTGGTTAATGGAATGGCTCGCATCCATACCTCTCCACTTCTTAGAGAGAGAATCTGGACAAAGCCACAAATAATGAGAGGACAAAGGCCCAAAAATAAGGACACTTTTTAAATAGTCCTCTTACAAACTTAGAAAGTTGGTAGACTGTTAAATAAAATTAAGAATTCAATACACAGGAGGTTCAGGTTCAAAAGTTTACTAGTGTACACCAGGAGGCAATAAATGTACAAGTACAGAATTTTGTCTAACATGAAACAGGAAGCACACAATTTTATATAGGTTTAACATTCAAGCTGTGCCCACCTTACTGACTTGGTATGTCACAGGGCATCTACATCACTTTAGCTTACAGTCCTCTATTCATAAAAACTGCTGATGCTGTATATTTTTAAAAAAGTTTTCCTCTGGTAACAATACGGCCTTGCTATCCACCTGGTCAGACATAATGTCTTTCTGTAAAGTTACTTCTTCAAGGTTTCACATCAGTTCAAATACAATAGCAGATTCAGTCTTCTAATACACATCTTTGTTAACTGAAACACTTCCCCACCAGCTGCATGCTATCTTAGTAACACATATACAAGGCCAAATCATCCCAGCAGGAAAGAGCAGAAGATTTCATTATTTCACACATTTAATTTCCTGACCCAACAGATAATCACTTGTGAAAAGCATAAACATTAAAACTTGCTAAGCTAGCATCTGCCAGGGTCGAAGGTCAGCTTGCTTCAAGCCACACTGCAGTTTCAAAACTACTTACATTTACACATGAATTAATCCTTTCTTTCTGTTATATGATTAATAGAATAAAATGCATTATATACTACTTTGCTTTTAAACTAGCATTTCTCATATATTCAAATACACATTTTTCTAACATAGACTAACAGATTTTTGCATTAGCATGACTTTATTGATGGGTATGAAGTCTAAACTTCAAATGTGTGCTATTATGTTCTGATGCAAGTCCTCAATAATTAGTGATTTGCTACTGTATTTCTTTGTAAATAAGACCTAACCAGAGAATAAGGCCTAGCATTTTGTTCCAGGGTGGTCATGATATAAGCCTTACCCCAAAAATAAGCCCCAGTTAAGATAGTCAACAACACACGATAGATGTGTTGAATTATAAAATATTATTGACACCCTTTGACTGAGGTTACCATACTCTGCTCACCATTTTTGGGACTATTTGGACACCCAACTTCTTCTCTTTGCAGAATGTAAGATTATTTCCCTGGGAGTACTCCACAATTCTTGCTGTAACCCTAATTACTCACACTTGACAGTTGAGATCCTTGGCCCATAAACACTGGCAGGTGTACTTTGACCAACCAAAGTACAGACGATGCACGTAAAGCACGCGCACTTGATAAACGGCTGTGTCTTCTTAACCGTCGCCATTTTGTGTTGCCACTCCAGTCTCATAAGTCTTCAATTAACCCCCCAGGACGAGATGAGTGCAAAAAGAGCTATTTCATTGAGTACAAGAAGGGAATCTTGGAGGAATCCCAGGAAAGAATCTGATGGCATTCTGCAAAGAGAAGTTAGATCTCCGAATGGTCCGAAAATGGCATATAGTGCATGACAAACTCAGTCAAGAGCCTGACGAGGGGAATGCTAAGAAGTGCAAGTGTGGATGAGGTTGGCTACCATTATTTCCTGAGCTGGAAGACATTCTGTGAATGGATTGCTAACAGAAGAGCAAAGGCTTTGGTTCAGCGCAGGGCTGATATTCAAGCATTTGCCCTTGCAATGACAACACAGTTAGAAATATCCCCAGAAGAATTCAGAGCATCACAACATTAGCTGGAAGGCTTCCTTCAGTGATATGAACTGTCTCTAAGATCAATACTGTTCAAGCTGGAAGATACTGAAGTTATTAAACGTGTACTTGCATTCAAGTCCTTTGTTGATGGCATCGACTGATTGCTATGGATGAAATTGCAGTGTTTACGAGCCAAGGATCTCAACAATTGATCAGAGAGGTGCCTCGTCAATCTACATTCCCTCCACTGCTTACAAAAGTGCATGTGTTACCTGTATTTTGGCAATTCGTCTACATGGAAAGAAAACCCCACCTCTAATCATATTAAGGGCAAGAAAGATAAGATTGAACATATTTCAGGCATTTACATTCTTTAAACCGAAAAAGCCTGGTTATAAGGAAGTGGGTCGATGTAATTCTGCCACTTGTTTTGCGAGGTGGCGAAAGAGGTCTGCTAGTCTGGGATTCAGCCAGCACTCACCGCATTAAAGACATGAAGAAATTCCTTGCACGGAGAAGAATAGATCAAATAATGATTCCTGCAGGAATGACTGCCTATCTCCAGACTCTTCATATTGCAATAAACAAGCCATTCAAGGACTATTTGCACATGGAAATCAATGACTACATTGAAAATAGAATGGAGAGATATCAGCATGGAAACTTTATGAAGCCTAGCCTGCAAGAGGTGGTGGCTTGGGTGAAAAATTCATGAGATAAAATCACTGACAGCTGTGTTGCCAATGCACTATGAGCAGGCTACTTGGACAACTGTGCTCATTTAAGGAGAGATCTATTGCTAGGCATGACAGATTGGGGCAATGGTTCTACAGGAAATGGAATTGTAAGAAATTCAGGCTGGAATTTGGGGTTGGAGACTTATGACAATGTTCCAGAAGATGGCATGACTGTACTTGAATAACTTTTCCATTATCGGGTGACAGAATGGATTGTTTCTGCTTCCAGTTTTATTCCCTCCTCCAATACACATGTATTGAGATTTTTCTTCACTTTCTGTTAAGCATGAAATATTGCACTGTGAAAGCCAAGGTGTAGATATTTTGAAGTTGAAATGTTTCTTGCACTGTTTATGTAGAGTTCTCACACTACTGTTAATGTGTTACTTAGAACTGTTGCCAAATAACAGAAAAGTACCAAATAAATGTCAATTTGTGTACATGAAGAAATTAATAAATGTAGTTTGTTGTGCGGGGTGTAAATAAGGCATCCCCTGATAATAAGCCTGAATGTGTATTTTGGAGGGGGAAAGAATATAAGATCCGGTCTTATTTTTGGGGAAATACGGTAGAAAACCACAATTTTGTGAGAAACAAGTCAAAAATATGAGGCCAGATATTCTGTGAAAATCTGGACAGTTGAGAAGTATGTGCATGTGTCAGGAGATAGTGATTGAAGACAGTGGCTGCCATTGATGCAAGTCTTAAGTGGGCATAAACATTGCTTTGTATTTGAGGAGAGTGGCTTAGGGTAATGATCATTGCTGTTTAGTAAGGGAGAGCATTTCAGTGGCTCATCTGTTTTTCTTATATTACTCTGTCTCAGAGTTACCCGGTGGTAGTACAAGAACAAAGGTTAAGCAGGCTATCTACGTCCACCTCTGCAACCAATTAGCACAGCTAGACAGAGCAGGCAAGTGAAATGTAATAGTCCTCTCAGTCATTTTAATACAGAAGCTCTTCAAATCTTGCAGCAGTCAAAAATAGGGATCTATGCAGCTATTCCATTCTTGCCCAAATTAAGTGTGCTCCCGAAGTTGGTGATTCTAGTTGGATCATCCCTCATCCAGTTTTTGTACAGTTCAAGCATAAGAGAGGTGATGTTCACAAAATCTAAGAGGACATAAAATTGTTCATACTTGGAGTATGAAGAAATTAAGGCAAGTGTCAGCATTAGAAGAGGGAACAGAACAAAAATATTAAGAAAGATGTGATAAAAGCAATGCAAAGTATAAAAACAGATCAGCATCTATTGTTCACTATCACAAATTTCTTTATTTAACATTTGTTGACCAGGAAAGTCCAATAAGGACAGAGGTTGTTTTCAGTAGAGGACCAGGGGGAAATGCTCCAGATGTGTGCCTTTGGAATGTGGGAGGAAACTGGAGTACCTGGAGAAATCCCACGTGGACAAAGGGAGGACATGCAGATTCCACACAGAGAAGTCCCCAGCCAAGAATCAAACCGATGAACCTCTTGCTGTTTGGAGATGTTAACCACTGCACCACCCAAAAATAATGAATAAAAATACCAGCATAGGCAGAAAAACTTAGAAGATACGTAGATAAAGGAAAAGTACAAAATAAGGAATTTATTCATGACCCCAAAAAAAAAAAAGTTTTATAGAGAATTGGGAAACAACGCAAAAAGTAATGAACCACCACCAAAAAGTGAAGAAATAGATAGATCTTGTGGAACATAAGATGCTAAATGGATTGAAGTTCAAATGTACAGGATATGAAATTGGATGAAGTAACAGCTGGAGAAGTTAAGAAAAGCTCCTAATTGGAAACCCCCAGGCCCAGATGCAGTACCTAACTTCTGGCTGAAATTATTACCATCATTTCATGAAGATTTAGCCATGAGTAAGAACTATTTATATGCACACCCCAAACAGACACCAGCCCGGTTAACAGGAAAAATACTTTAACATAACAGGAAAAATTAGGAGTGAACCTGCAAGCTTTTCTGAAAACCATAAACCAATAACTTGCCTTCCAAAGCATATGAATGATGCACTGGAATTGATGTCAACAGTTTTGTAATTTAGAAGAAAACTCAATCATGGCAATACAACAAAAGGGTAATAAAAGAGCATTATATGGAACAAAGGATCATTTCATTAAGGCATCATAGATTCTTCCTCTTTAGAGTTCTCTATTTATGGCATGGGTACACCACAAAAAACACATTTGACAGTGTCCCACATTCATGGATAAAGGAGTGCTTAAAAATGTAAAATCTATACCCTACACTGAACAATTAAAGTACAGCAACCATAAAACAGTGTCAAACCACTTTGCAGTTAAGCAGTGATAAAGGGGAAATTATTCCAGGGATAAAAATTAAAATGGGGATACTCCAGGGTGACTCTGTCACCACAGTTATTTTGTCTTGCCCTTAACCCATTGAGCAGTCTTCAATTTGGCTCCCAGAAAAACAAAGTTTAAAGACTTCTCATATTTTTTCTATATGATTTAAGACAGTATAGTTCCATCAGATGAGGAACTGAAAGCACAAGTGCAAGTGGTCAAAATGTTTTCAGCTGATATGTCATTTGATCTTGATAAATGTGCAAAAACAACCTTTAAAGCAGGAAAGCTGCAGTACCAAGAAAACATTAGTTAAAACAGAAATGTGATATAGAAGAACTTGAGCAAGTGAATGTATAAAGATTTGGGAATCGATGAAGGATCAGCAATAAACCATTAGCAAATGTAAATAAAACTTGCAATCTATAGTCCAAGCTATAAACTTGTTTGCTCTTCCTGTCCTAACATACAGGTTTGGAGTGATTAACTGGCCCCAAAAGGTGCTGCATAGGTTGGACAGGAAAAGAAAGATGATTCATGCTCAAAGGATTTTTATAAATCCTTGCATATCATAACTATATATTCCCTGTTCTGAAGGAAATATGAGCCTCCTCAAAATTGATTACTTGTATAGATCTGCAATTGTGGGACTACATACATATCTGCTTAACCTCACAAGACCCAAATAGCTTCAAAATGTGACCCAAAAGCATTTCACCAAAATCGAATCATGGTTATCTAACACACAGCTAATACTTAACCCCAATAAGACATATAACCTTCCCGACCCTCGGAACTACGCCCAGCCTCTATTAGCTAAGGAGAATACAAAAATCAGTCCTGAATCACAAACCAATCTACTAGGCATTATAATTGCCAACAGGTTGAGATCTGACTTACATATATCGAAAATTAAAAAGTTCACAAAAACATGGGAAGCCTTTACAAAAATAAAATTCTAACAGACAGTTCCAGAGAAGCTATCACAAGGACCCACCTATTATCAGCTCTCCTCCATGCTTCACCAATTATCACAAACCTAAAAAGGTCAGAAAAAATAGAATCAAGCTATAACAAAAGTGCAAGCTTTGCTACATTGATCTCCCTACAAGACCCACCATTGCATTAATCTTAAGACACTCTCCTGGCTAGAAGTACCACAAGTACTCGGCTCACTATGACCCACAAGCTACTCTATCTGCCCAAGAAAACTTCTGGTCTTTTTGATATACTTCATCCCTACAATAGCCAACATTCACTTTGCTCTACAAATAAAGAATTATTACAAGTCATAAAAACAGCAGGCACTGCTGGTGACTCAGTACTCCTCCTATGTAGCCAAAGCCTGGAACTCACTACCTCACACCATTAAAACCACTGTCAAGCAAACACAATTGAAAAAACTACTAAACAATTATTTTACCAATATATGGTACTATTTAACACCTCTGGCTAACCATGAACAAAATCACTTCTTCCCCAACACCATTTTCCTTCTCTTATAAACCCTTCTTAGATTAGCCATCTCCCACTATATAATATTTTCACCTGTAATTTATCTGCATAAGATGCATCCTAGCCACCTGAACACCATCTGTACTAAAATCTACTGTAATGCTCTCCCCAAACTGTCCCAACCTGGATAAGCACTGGGTCTTTTTCATGTACTAGTCATCTAACATCTATGCAGAGATGAATTATAGTCAGTTTTGTTCCTGTTACTAAAAATATGTATTTTATTGTCAAACTGTGTCTAGGATTACTATTACCATATCAACTATTTCTTTTGAATGTATTGTTCTCACTGTGTGAAGCTTTACCTGATGTGATTTGTAAATATCTTTTGTTCATAATACAATTTCTATAAGGCTGTCAAACTATTCTTGCACGTATTTTTTTCTCTATGTGGAGCTTTTCTCCCCAGGCCTCTGCTGAAAATGGGTACTTCCCAGTCGGACATTCCCAGTAAAGAAATGTTAAATAAATAATTACAAATGTAGTGAAAGATTTGAAACATTCGGAGAATACATCTGCTCTAAGATGATGTCCCTGCTTACTTTAGCGGAAACATATCGGCATCAAGCAGGAATTCAAATCAAGCCAGAAGTAGATAAAAATCAGGCAGAAACTGAATGTGCCAAAACAAAAGTATAAGGTGAAGGAACAGAGGAGAAGCAAGAAATGTGAAAAATGCATAAATATAATCGCAAGTACAGAAAACAATTGAAACAACCTCATGTTAAATCAAGATTGAATGCAGGAATGGTTAAAGGAGAGGTGAATTTAAACCAAAAGGTTAAAATTGGTGGCACTATATAGTGGACTCCGTACACCTGGTTTACAAAGTCCACTGAACATGTAGAAGAAACTGACAAATGTAGGTTTTGTAAATCAGAATTGGAAACAGTCACACATGTTTTTGCTGGTTGTGATATACTAATGGCAGAAGGACTGTATACTGAAAGGCATAATAATGTGGCAAAACTGTTGCATTGGGGATTGTGCAAACATTATGCTAATGAAGTAATGAAAAACACTGGAAACATGAGCCGCAAAGCATTATCGAAAATGATGAAGTTTAAATCACATGGGATCACTCATTGCCATCAGTTCATAAAATAGATATGAGTAAACCAGATATAGTAGTCCTTGAAAAGTAACACTGATCAATGAAATTACTACACACGGTGACTACAACATCTTATCTACAGAGAGACACAAAGTCATAAAATACCAGGATTTGCAGGCAGAAATGAGGACAATGTGGAAGAAGGATACCCAAACAATTCTAATAGTAGTAGGAGCAACAAGTCTTATAAAAAAAGAATTTACAATCGTACTTTGTTACCGATATGCAGGAGTCATTACTGGGCACAATGTGGGTGCTGCAAAGTGCACATCTGGCTAATAAAGATTTAAAGAATACTAATTTCATGAACTTTGACTTACGAATAGGGTCCAGTCCGATCATGCAATTAGAAAGCAAAACTCTAGGAGAAATTAAAAAGTAATGTTAGAACACACTTGTTATTTCCCTGCTAGTAACCAGTGGGGTACAATGATTTTACCTCTAGGCAATTTAGTACAATGCAGGCAATTGCATTATCTGCCTTTCTTCCAAGTAGGCCACCACAAAATGTTAGAATGGTGAGGGAAAACAAATACAGAGAGTGTAGTGGAAAGATGCATACAAACCACCAGAACCTCCTATTAGAGGGTACTGGCAAAGTTAACCAAAATCGTCTAAAAAAGACGAATCAAAAAGTGTCAAGGTCTACCCTCCAGTCGCAGACCTTGGCCTCAGTGTCAACCCTGCTTCCCCTTCAGGGGAAGGGAAGAAAACCCCCGTCCGGAGAAGCAGGGCTGAGACTGAGACAGGACAAATGTCCTCCAGCTTTTAAAATAAACTGGCCTTCAGGCCATTACTAGCAGCAAAAAGGGAAAGTTGAGAGAAAGAAAAAAAGGTTATGAATGAAGGTAACAGGGCAGCTCTATATGTATTCCTTAAGCTAGAAAGATCATTAAATGGTCCTATGACACCATGTGGCTCACCACTAGCCAGAAAAGGCTATGAGGTGGGCAACCCTCACTTCAGCACCATCATAAACATTCACAATGACTAAGGTATACTCTAGTTAATTACACTGAATCACCATATCAAAGTTACTGGAGCTGTTTCATAGTTCAAAAACTGTATATTGGCTGTCATGTTTGTGGTGCTGTTGATATATTCACAGTGCTTCACTGTGTGGCATTTTGTCTAGTTTATACACAGTTGAGTTCAAGACAGAGTAAGAAGGGAGTATGGCTTGCATCCATGATTTTCTTTAGTGTACATTTTCCTTATATACGCTTTTGTATGGATGTTATTTTACAATACATGGCCAATTAAATGTTCATTGATTTGTGTCCAGGGATTTGTGATTCAGTTTGAGTCCTGATGTCTCTGCAGTTAGACTAGGACTGTGTGCAAATGCTGTCACACACTGCAACACTGCTCTTCCATGACTTTCATCATGAGGAGTGGCCATCTGTCCTGAGGGGGTAGCAGGAAACAGTATGCACTCTGTCCACAATCATTCCTATAGTTTTTACATCAGCCATAGTGTGCTGCTAAAACAGCCTAGGGAATGAAAAAGGAGACAATGTATAAAATGTCCTCTACTTGTGGTATTATTTGTTAATCAATACCTTTGTACAAGTGACTTAACAGAAGTTGAAGCCACATGCACTCTAAGAAATTTAAAACCAGGGCATGGCTCACTTTTTAGCCCTAACTTAGTTGGCACGTCACTTGCACACAAACACACTCTTGCACAATATGAACACCCTTCATGAAGAGCAGTAGAGAAACCATGATTTTTTACTACATTAATGTTGAACATTTGTAATCGGGCACTTGCATCAAGAGATTTATTCAAGAGAATAATTGGCAAAGCTGCCTTCTAAAGTACAGGAAAGCATCTGCTGCATTCTTTTAGAAAGCACAGTCAGTTTTAGGGCATATGGTAAAGATGAAGTAACTACCAGTGAAATTTCATGCTATTCTTATACTTAAGGTCATGAGTAGGAGCTAGAGCCTCCTGCCCTAGTAGGACATGGATAAAAGCTATCAAAATCTTCTCTCGTCAGGGCACCAACTATTGCAGAATACATACACTCACACTACCTATAGGCAGTAGCAACATCTTGGCAATTCAAATTCCCATGATAACCTATCTTTAAAGGAATCTTGCATACTCCAAGTAAACTTATTCATATTTCTTTCTCAGTTAAAAACATGTCATGCACAGGTTTCAGATAACATCTTAGAATTGAGTTTTCAGAGCATATTACCTGTTAGCATGGTTGCCAAGATCATCATCTTTTGAAGGTCCCATACCATTCAGAAAGGAAAATACACATTTTAAGAGAAGAAAAAGAAATGCATATTTCAGAAGAAAAACTTATAAATGGAAATGAGAGAATTTAACATTCCACAAACACCCAACAGCAAATAAACTTCTGAAAAGCTAGTTACTCTTTAAAACTGGGAAAGAAACTCAAAGCTATGAAGAGTTATCAAAAGCCAAATAAATCCAAACAGAAAGCAAAGCATAAAAACAGCAAAATTTCTTAACGGTGGTATAAGTTAACTTATCTTCACACACAATACTTTATTCAGAGCCTAGAAAAGAAAGGCAGAAATTCTAACAAACTAAAACACAAGACATAAACTACTTACTTAGCTTGGGATTATAGTAGAAAAAAATCAAGCACACTTTTATTCACTCAAAGTATGCCTCTACCAGCTGACCTTAATATATCAAATGTTTGTAGGCTTCTAAACCAATAAGCATTCTGCTTCACTCCTCAGGTGAGGAGCAGCCTTACCTCCAGTCAGGTGGTATCCCAAAGTCTCCACCTACTATAGAAGCAGTAGTAGTGTAGAGCACTATACTGTTTAAGCTTGTTTTTGTAAGAAACATTACTGTTTTCTCAATTTCATCAGCACAGGCTGCTGATTAAACATCATGTCAGACTCTAAGATGAAATCCCAGAGTAAGATCTTTATTTCAGTTGATGTTCCTTGGGGAATTGAATCATAAAGCATATTTTACATATGGGCCATTGCCTGGAGGTATTGGGAACCATAGCCTATAGCCACACTGAAATAAAGATAGCACCTGCTGAACTGGGAAGTAGGTACATGAATCACAAAAACTGTCAATTTATCAACTGTCAGGTGGTGAGTAATGCACAGGTTATCATCTACATTGTGTGCACAGGATAGCCAGCAATTTTTCAGCACCCCCACCTATGGCTCTCATGTGACCTTGGATCTATATTATATGTTCAAAATCTGAAAACTTAGAATCTCATATGAATGACTCCATATGAGCAAATTTTTCAAACATCGAACATAAAATATAAACAAACTAAAAATAGAAAACCTACCTGAGCACTCTATGTAGCGGGGCAAGCTCCCTGCACCCCACCCCCGATACTTAAATATACCAACTCCGAGATCGCACTATATTGAAGCAAAATATTCCCTATGGTGATCTCCGTTGTAACATTTGATGCTTGAAAACTTCACTCATATGATTTTGATCATATGAGATTTGAAGTTTTCAAACTTCAAACTTATAATATAGACCCGTGACCTTTAGCAACTGTTTGCCAGGGGTAATTTCCCAGAGAGCATCAAGTGAGGGTGCCATATATTCCTTTAACCCTTGGCTCATGATGTCAGTGAGAAATGCGTATAACTCAACAGTCACAACCATGCCAACTCACAAACCAGAAATATCCTACAGAATGCGCCTTGGCTGCTGAAGGCATAATTCCACTTTATGAATACATCTGGCACAACCCTGAAGAGTGATAATGTCATTTGGACCAAAATTCTAGAAGATTGTGACATGTTACATAAAGCAATAATGAGAAAACAGATACAGGAGGATGTTCTTCGTGTTTCACTGTTGCAGTCATTACATTTGTGGTAATCTGCTGGCAAGTTGCCCTCAGTCGGCCTGATTAACAAAGTCTTGGGTCCTGCGTCAGTTGCTGTCCCTTCGTCCATGTTGTCAGGTCATCAGGGGTATAAAACATGCAGCCAATGCCATTACATCAGTCTTTCTTGCCGTGCGGTGCCCGAAGCAGAAGCAGTTCGCAAGTGCCGGTTGGCCGACTCCTGAAATTTTCGTTTTCGAGTTTCAGAACTGAAGTCTTCAACTAAAAGCTAAGTACTCCTTTGGGGAAACTTTTTCTTGCTCCTTACCGATGTCAGTAAAAGTTAATAATTATATTACTTGTGGGAAGCAAATACCTCATAAGGATTTTCATTTGTACTGTATTCCTTGCCTAGGCCCTGATCATAACATACCTTGCTGTCAGTTTTGTGCTAAATTTAATCAACACACTATTAAACGTCGGTATATTTTTGCTTCAAAATATTTTGGCTTACGATTTAATTATCCAGAAATGTCATCGGTTAGCAATCCGACTACCAGAATACCTAAAAAATGCAAAGAAAAAGAAAGAGACAGGCCGTCAAGGTCCACAACTGATGACAATGCTTCTCCTAAGCCAGTCGCCAGTTCGCCGCTACTCAGTGAGGCACTTTTGTAGCCCCTGATACCTGCTACTTTTTATTCGGAGGCCTCTACTGAGACCCATTCAAAGTCTCGAAATGCTTCAATTATGGAACACGCGGATGACCCTACCTTAGATGGGTCCGGAGCCGCTGTGCAGGCACTGACTTCTGAGGGTGTTTTCAGGCCTACAGATTTGTATATTAGACCGATGCCATATTCAAAACTAAGGCCAAAATGTAAAAAACTGACACCCGGGCCACATGTGTAGGTCCCTATGTCTAAAAAACAAATGATCAAAATGGCTGAAGGTTTAATTACTCTGATCAGGGGTAGTCAACCTCCTTCTTCCAAGAGGCTTACACAAGACATTGATTATGAAACTTCTGAACAGGATTCTATTTCTTCTGATTCTTCTAATGAACAGGATTTGTCTATACCTACTTATGAGGACTCTGATGCAGAAGATTCCACTCCTTCTGCTTCTCCCCTGTGGATTTAGCTTTTGGAGAAACTTTACATACCTTAAGGGAACATTTACAATGGGAAAGTCAGGATTTCTCTGAATTTAAAAAGAGACTTAGGGATTTTCTTCTTCTTCCTCAGCATAGGTCTTTGGCGATGCCTCCTGTTCTAGACATTGTTGATTATGTTTTTTCAGAAGCTAGTATGGCTCCTGATTCTCTGCCTCCAGCTTCTTGAAAGCCAGACAGATACTACAGGGATCCTGATTCTGACAAATTCCTTTTCAAGAATTCTATTGCAGATCCTGAAACCATTTCTCAGGGTCCCAAGGGCATTAAGGCCTCTACTGCTAAAATTCCTACCCTTTCAGATAGAGATTCCAGGGCGCTGGATAGATGGGGAAGAAGGTTTTCACTTCTGCAACCTTGGCAATCAGAGCTTTAAACTGTCAATTTCATATGCTTAAATACCAACAGCATATTATGGGTTGGTTTAAACAGAAAATTATGTTAATTGCTGACTGTGTGGAAAATAAGGATTTACAGGATTTATTGCATTCAGCTGAACAAGTTGGAAAACATACTTTACAATGTGGTTTTGATTCTTTTGAGGCCTCTTGCAGGGCTGCTGTAACTGGGTCTGTGCTAAGAAGGCATGCTTGGCTCAAAGAGCAAACGCTGCCTGATCATGTTAAAGCAAAGTTGTTGGATGCTCCTTTAAAACAGGACCGTCTCTTTGGTTCACCAAACATTACCATTTGCCTTTCTTCTCTAAATCTAGAGCTGGCTTTGCCACTGCTGTCCTGCAGGGCCTAATAGCTGGTCCTAATGCTGTATAAATCCATCCTCCCAACCATAGCTTTGGGAATCTACCCAAATGTAATGACTGCAACAGTGAAACATGAAGAACATAGTACAGTTGTGTACACTTACCATAAATGTAGATGTCCGAGTGCATTCACTGTTGCAGTCTTGGTTACCCTCCCTCCAGCCCCCTGCTTTTTCTCTTACTATACCTCTACTTTTTTTACTATGCTTAAAAGCCTTTTTGGTGTATTTGCTTGTGTTTGGAGGTATATTTCTTGTGGTTTTAATTATATATATATCTATATATTTTGCTCCCCATTTTGGGGGCACCTGACATCTGGGGCAAGAAAAACTGATGTATTGGCTGCATGTTTTATACCCCTGATGACCTGACGTTATAGAAGAAGGGACAGCAACTGACGCAGGACCCAATACTTTGCTAATCAAGCTGACTGAGGGCAACCTGCCAGCAGATTACCCCAAATGTAATGACTGCAACATTGAATACACTCGAACATCTACATTTATGGTAAGTGTACACAACTGTACTTTGTCGTTGGTAGTGGCCAGAAACTGTAGTTCCTAGCACCGCAGGCAGGTGCAGCTAAGGCAAATGAGGAGTGAAAGTAGTAGGAACGAGCAGCAGTGGATGACAATGCTGGCTGAAAGAAGGTGCCATGCACCATGATACTGATTAAAAGGCAGAACTCTGCGGGACTGCTTTTCATGCTCAAAAGCCGAATACTCGAACATGCATAGGTTGGCCACTCTTTTCATTAGAAAGATACATCCCATATCACAATATTAAAGAGCCAGGGCAATTTTATTTCAATTTCTGAAGATAGGGAGAAACCATTTGTACACAATTACAACTAAGGAGATGCATAAGTAACAATGAGACATCATAACATACAAAAGACTGTACTGACTCAAGGATAGGATTGGCCCACATCATGGTAATAGCATGTAACTTCCCTCTCTAGCCATAATGTGTATGATAACAATTTTACACTGAAAAGGTTGGTCACAAATTGTAGTGTAGCAAATAACTTTTAAATGATTGCCATGTAAACACAGCAAGATATTATTGTAGAGAAGTTAGTTGTTGCATTTGAAGTATTATTTGTGACTCTGATTTATGGCTGTAGGTGAGGTGTAATAGTGGCCTACAAACTTACAATCTGTGAAATAATTATGTGAGGTTGGTGAATTTATATACATCCTTCATTGCTAGCAATGGTCATAATAGCTGTAACCATAGGAAGTTGTATTTATTATAGAGAATATCATTTCATGAAAGCAGGGACTGAGGTTTTCAGTATTCCAAACAATAAAGTAGCATTAAATGGTTGCAATGTTACTTTTTTATGCCATTGCACCCCCCATTTAACCATCCACATCTTTTCTATTTTAATCTCTATGCTGTCCATTTTGTTTGTGTTATTATTTAAAAAAAATACATAAACACATATGAACATAAATGACTTACAAAACATTTTTCCAATTATTCAAAAATATCCATTGCATGCTGTTTGCCTCATACCTGCCATCCTGGAAAACATCAAAAATCTTGACAAGGCCCATGAAAAATAGGTACAAATCTGTACGCTGATTAACATCTAATTTCTATACATAATTACGTAACCCCGCCCACCCCAATGGAATTGTGGGATATCAACTTTCTAATGCAAACTGAAGAACAGACAACCAAAATATGGCACCACTGACCTCCTGCAGCCATTCCAATGTCCCAATACCTGGGGATTTTGCCTCATTTACCATAAACACTAATGTGTGCATACTGCTTTACTGCTACAATAATTATTTGGATTTTATTTTGATATCTGCTAAACAAAGCAATACTGTCTCAATGAAAATAGACTTGGCAAATCATCGGCCCCTTGCACACAAAACAAGAAACATATATGTGTTCTTTTATTTTCTTTTCTTTGATGCACCTTCCTGACTTTAAGTTATATTCCTTGTATAATATGTATAATACAACACACTTGTTAGGGCGCATTTTAAATTTATTGTTTGAACATTTTTCCAGTAGGCTGTACTGTAGGCAATGAAACAAAATGCAAGAACCAATAATGACAAAACTGTCCAATTCAGAACATTTCCATCATAAAAGTCTAGTTCCACACCCACACTATAAATAGAATGACAGTATTGTAAGCCATAGGCACAGCTTCTTACACTTATTTTCAAGTTTAGTTTTTTTTTGGGGGGGTGCAAAAGGTTAAAAACCAGGAACACATTTTAAAAATTGCTTGTAGAATTTTGGAAACTTGCTAGAATAAACTGTTGTTACCACCATGCATGTCACTGGCAAGACTTGAACCTAGGAACCTATGCACTATACTCAGAGCAACATACCACTATGCCAAATCAGCAGTTTCCTAAATGATAGAAAAATATAAGTCTATATGGCTGGTAATGGACTGTTTTTCACTCCCCCCACCCCTTATCTGCATGAATAAGTATTATTCATATACTAAGGGTATGCTGTTCTCAAAACCTAATATTGGGACGTTTGTCCTATTACTGTCCATATATTTAAATGGTTCAATGCTAACATACCTTGTTGAATTTCCATTGCTGTTGGCCTGTTGCCATAAATGTTACTGGCATGCTGTAGAATAATGACTGTTATTCTATTTTTGCATGTGTGCTGTTTGCCGTGCAATTTCCCCAATTCTATTGTTCTGGGTTAACTGGAACACCCATGCATGCTGTTATAACTAATGTTGAAATATTTTGCTCATGACTAACCAGTACACCTTGAAAAACCTTAACACCATAGCATGTTTGGTAGGCAGATCCCAGCGGATTCGCTTGTCCTGCCTCATTTGGATGCAGCGCCAAGTCCAAACACATTTTTGACCCAACATCGAACTGCCTCCTCCACTGGTCCTGCACCACACTCAGATAGAACCGTATCAGGGGATGGGGCCAACCCCCCTGGGAATGGACACAGAGAGGACTCTGTCACCTGATATCAGTTCTGAGGTGTCACCTGACACCAGTTCCGAGGTGTCACCAAGGTATGGTGCACAGGGTCATCCAGAGGCACTTGGATGTAAGCCTGCACCAGATTGAGGGCAGAATGGTGCCCCTTGAAAGGCAGGCTGAACCCGTCATTCAGCCCCCAGCAGAGCCACGTTTGGGGCCATGAAGGGGCAGTGGTGACTGCCTATGGGTGGGGACTTTAGTCCCTCTGTTTCCATTTGGGGGCATCTGGCCCTCCAATTCCCAACCACCCTCCTCATCCAAGGTGTTTATCTTCCTCATGTGTCATACACTGCCCCATCTGCTGTCTTGTTTGTCTGCAAAAGCAACCTCTCCTACCCAACTTACCTCCCCAAATGTACCTACAACCCTTCCTCAACATCCCACTCTCACCTTAGATAAAAAGGGGCATATGTTCCCACAAAAATAATCTTGTCCAATACATAGCACTCCATTTTGCCTCATGTACTCTTCCATGAATCAATCATCCCATCAATTAAGCAACAAATGTATGTCCCCCACACACCTCCCTGTGGTATATGAGGCTCCAAATTGTCCACATTATTCACAGATGAGAGCTATGGTCCTTTCCTACACCTGTCGTGCACATCCCTAGCTGCCTTTCATAATGTATTTCCCCTGCTTGTTCCTGTTTCATCACTTTCCTATCACCTCTTTTTTTTTTTTTGGAATTGACACGGGTTTTAGTGGGAGTAGGCACTGCTAAGCAAAGCTATGCATCTCTTGGCACCACTTAACATCATGCAAAATGACGCAAACCCACTTAAACTTGCTTAAAACTGCTTTAATCACTCTAGCTAGCTTCCCAGCAACAAAATAACCAGCCCTAGCAGGTTTCAAACCCAGAACAAGGTGCACTACAGTCATAGAAAGATACCAATGCACCAAATTTGCTGTGAGAATTTCTCATGCTTTTGTAAATATATCATGCATTACAGTCATTTAACATTACTGAAAACAAAAGTCCCTACCGGCAGGTATTGAACCCAGGATGCTATGCATTAGAGTCAACGCAACACATCACAATGCCAAATCAACTACGGGAATTAGCATTGCTTTTGTAAATATATCATGCATCACAGTCATTTAGCTTTAGGGGGAAAAAAAAAGTCATCACTGCTAAGGTTTGAACCCAGAATCCTGTGAACTCAAATCAGAGAAATGTACCACTACACCATATCTTCCGTGAAAATTGCAAATGCTTTTGAAAATATATCATGCATTACAGTCATTTAACATTACTGAAAACAAAAGTCCCTACCGGCAGGTATTGAACCCAGGATGCTATGCATTAGAGTCAAAGCAACACATCACAATGCCAAATCAACTACGGGAATTAGCATTGCTTTTGTAAATATATCATGCATCACAGTCATTTAGCTTTAGGGGGAAAAAAAAAAGTCATCACTGCTAAGGTTTGAACCCAGAATCCTGTGAACTCAAATCAGAGAAATGTACCACTACACCATATCTTCCGTGAAAATTGCAAATGCTTTTGAAAATATATCATGCATTACAGTCATTTAACATTACTGAAAACAAAAGTCCCTACCGGCAGGTATTGAACCCAGGATGCTATGCATTAGAGTCAAAGCAACACATCACAATGCCAAATCAACTACGGGAATTAGCATTGCTTTTGTAAATATATCATGCATCACAGTCATTTAGCTTTAGGGGGAAAAAAAAAGTCATCACTGCTAAGGTTTGAACCCAGAATCCTGTGAACTCAAATCAGAGAAATGTACCACTACACCATATCTTCCGTGAAAATTGCAAATGCTTTTGAAAATATATCATGCATTACACTCATTTAACATTAGTGAAAACAAAAGTCCCTACTGGCAGGCATTGAACCCAGGACGCCATGCATTAGAGTCAGAGCAACACATCACAATGCCAAATCAACTACCGGAATTAACAATGCTTTTGTAAATATTACAGTCATTTTACATTAGGGAAAACAAATTATCACTGCTAGCTCTTGAACCCAGAAACCTGGGCAGTTGACTCAGAGCAATGTACCACTACACCATATCTCCTGGGAAAATAATGAATGCTTTTGTAAATATATCATGCATTGCAGTCAGTTAACATTAGGGGAAAAATGTCATCACTGGACATATGTGTCACCTCCAGGTATCTGCAGGTAATACTGTCTGATGGGGATGAGGAGACACAGTTAAGGTGTACCTAGCTGTCTGAATGAAAAGACATATCTGGACAATAGAGTTGTATACAAATGTAGGAGCATGCCCAGTAAGACATTCAATAGTAAGAGCTGGACTCCATTCCAGAGGTAGCTGAAGTCTGGTCTAGAATTTTGTGTGCTAAAGCTGAATGGCTGATGAAGCTGTGTAAATAGTCCAGCACCTCAGTGATATACTGTGTGAGAAATCTCCTGGCTTTGTGTTATCCTTATTAACTGAGTCATATCTTGGTGTGGGTACAGAGGGAATTGGACTGAGCAAAGTTTTCAATAATATGTGTGGCATATTCTACATAGCACCGTTGTTTCCTGGTATTTGAGTGGCAGATCAGTATAGAGTTACATCAGGGAGCACTGATAGACATTTGTTTACTGACCCCATACATTGCGCGCAACTAGGGTACAGCATAAAATGTTCTGGTGTGCACATTCTATCTTTGTCTGGCTGGTGGTTCTCCTCCCTTTATATGTCTCTCTTTGTCCTTCTGTAGTGCAGTCATGGCCTTTGTCCACAGTTGCTGCTGTTATGTATTTGTATTTATGGTGTGAGTGGGGTAGAAGTTGTAACATTACACACAGTGTTACAGACCTCACACCTCTGGATGTACCCATTTAGAGGGTTTTGCACCATTGTGCCCCATAGATCTACTGTGGTCCTCAGACGGTTTGTGTTGCACTGTTATTGTCAGGCTACAGATTGGTCATAGCTGTCAGATTCTTACAGACGGACATCTGGACAGACCCATATATAACAGTCAGACATGGGCCCAGACAATGGCAGGCTTTTAATATTGCTTTTCCAAACTTACACGGTTGGTAGAGCGGGTTTGTATTAGCTTGCAATTACTTTTGGGGATGACATCTGTATATCTACTGTCTGACATTGCTGTTTTCACATCAACCTTTATTGGTCTGCCAATAGTTTCACGCAAATGCAATGTTATGACAAGCAGAACAGATATATGAGGCATACATGTGGGCATTCTGTGACACCCTGTCATTTCATGGGTATGGATGGTGCCCACTTGTTGTCAGTACTGACATAGTGACATGGCAGCCAACTTCTCACAACCTGCTGTTGTAGTATGCACTGTGTAGGTTACTCAGACCTCTGTATTGTTCATATCTGTGGCCTATCCCTCCATTGTGCAGTTTTCCTGCAGTAATAAGTATTGCCTTCTGGACAGTGTGTACAAATCCTACTATACCTCTCAACTACACATTTGCATAGACTGTCCAAAGGTTTGCTTACTATTCAGAGAGTTAATGCAACTATAAGACCTGCTGTGATATCACTCTGTAAGTGTGTAATAGGAATATTTCATCATTGTCTCTATTTGTGGTCCTTTGCCACATATTTCTTTATGGCTTTGTATAACTGACTTGCTGGGAGAGGCTGAGAGGTGTGTATGGGACTCTAACATTGACATCCATGCATGTGATCTATGACCTCACAGTTTGTTAGTCCCCTACATATACTGCAGTGGTTTTGGTCACCTAGGGGACTACTGCATATTCTAGGGAAGTCAATATTTTTGGACATTTGTCCTGTTCTCCCAAACAGCTGTCAGTATGCTGCTATCCCAGTAGGCCACACCATTCCTTTGCATACATGCAGTGATACCATAGATATGCTACCACAACATGCTACTCCATTCATTAGTTGGTAAGAAAAGTGACTTACCTTAGGCCTGCAGCAGTTGTGAGGACAGTGCTTCAGGGCTGACTCAGATGAATGCAGTACACAGTTTATACATGGTAAGGTACAGATAGTGTGATGTGTGTGTCATCCTTTTCACTGTGTGTGTGAGTTGGAGAGAGGTTTCAGTCCCTGGGTCCCTAGGGTGCCTGAGTATGTGCTGTATGTTGCCTCGTTGCCAAGGGCCGGGCATATTGGGCATGCCTACATCTGCCTACAGAGACAGGCTGAGGTGGTGATTCCTGTGAGTCCCCCTGTTCCTGTGGGGACCTTGGCAATGGTGGGGGGCTGTGCCCCCTTCCCTGTGATGTTCCTGCCACAGCTGTTTCCACAGGATCATATTGCGTAGCATAGCACACAATTTGTGTGCACATGTAGCTGAAAAGTACTGCAGGGCTCCACCAGATATCTCAAGGCAGCATAACCGTGACTTGAGCAGCCCAAACATATGCTCTACAATGTTCCTAGTGTGGGTATGTGCCTGATTATGGTGGTTTACTGTGTGTGTGTGTGTGTGTGTGTGTGTGTGTGTGTGTGTGTGTGTGTGTGTGTGTGTGTGTGTGTGTGTATGTGTGTATAGCCAGAATCCCCCACTAGATGGCCATATTTATTTATTTATTTTATTTTTATTTTACATTTGTTAACAGGGAATGTCCGACTGGAGCAAGGTCCATTTACAGTAGAGGCCCGGGGAGAAAAGCTCCACATTAAACAAATACAGTGGTAGATATATATAAACAATCATGATATATATAAACAAAGGATATATAATACAATGCAATTAAAAAATATATATATATATATATATATATATATATATATATATATATATATATATATATATATATCTATATATGCAATAGTTTGTTCTATGCAAGCTTATGCAGTCATAGTTTACACATAGTTGAAATTGGATAGGAGTATTTTGGAGAGAAATACTCCCTATTTCCTTATGCAGTGAAAGAGGTATTTCACAAGAGATAATATATAAATACAAAAGATAATGGTTTGTGTACAAGCTCCTCATGGGAGTAATTTAATTACAGTATTGTAGGTATCGTAAAGAGTGAGAATACTGGGTAATAAGTGTGAGGGGGGTGCATCTAAGTGATGCAAGGACATAGCCAGCACTGTGTGAGGTGCGACTTGAGTAATTTTTTGTATAGCAATATAGATGGAGCTGATGTGATATTCTGGGGGAGGCTGTTCCTTTTCTTGGTGATGGAATAAGAGAAAAGAGCTTTTCCTGCAGTATTGTTAGGTTTAGATACACAGAGTAGGGTTTTGTTGGATGACCGCAGGTGACGGTTTGTTATGTATTGGTTTAGTAGTTGATTTAAGGCTGGGGCTTTGTGGGGATTTTTTTACTATGTTGTAGGTGAGGACTAGTTGGTGATAACTAATTAATTGTGGGAGTTCTAACCACTGTAGCTCTTTTAGGGCAAGACAGTGATGGCTTCTAAATGTGGAGTTATTTGTGAATTTTGCTATTTTGTTGTAACATGAGTCTAGTTTGTCCATGTCTGTTTTCCTGATGTGGGTTAGTATTGGGGAAGCATACAATAGAGTAGACAGTAGGTGTGTTTGGGCTAGGGTGATTCGTGCTTGATCTGATAGCAACTGTTTGTGTTTGTACAGAGTTCCTAGCTTTTTATGTACCTTTTTAATGGTTTGAGAGAGATGGACATCAAAGTGAAGATCCTTATTACACCGAGGAGCTTAGTATGGGGTGAGGGAGAGATTGTTGTGCCATTTTTGGAGGTGATAGTGAAGGAGGTAGGTATGGTCCTGGATTTATTGGGGTTAAAGAAAAGTAATTTTGTCTTGTTGGGGTTTAGAATAAGTTGGATATCAGTAATCCATTTCTCGATGGAACAGAAGGATTCTTGGGTAAGGTTTTAAAGGGTCACTATGGATGGGGCTGAGCAGATTAAGGTGGAGTCATCTGCGTACTGTATGAGTGATGCTTGCAGAGTGGAGATATGTAGTTTATTGGTGAAAATTGTGAATAGTAGTGGACCTAGTATTGATCCTTGTGGAAAGCCAATAATAGTTGGTAGTAAAGGTGATGGTACACCCTGCCATTTGACTGCCAGTTGTCTATCAGAGAGATAGTTTTGAACCAGGATGTAGTGGAGGGGGCAAAGGACATTGTAGTTAGTGTCTAGAAGTAGGTTGTGAGAGACCATGTCGAATGCCTTAGATAGATCTAGGAATATGGCTGATACGAAGTGATTGTTGTTTCTAAGTTGGTTAATCTGATTGGTGAAGGACAGAAGAGCAGTAGTTGTACTATGATTTGGGCAGAAGCCATGCTGTGTAGAGGAGAGAAGATTGTGTGAGATTAAGAAGTGCATCACTTGTGTGTGAATACGTTTCTCTAGGAGCTTAGAAAGGGGGGGATAGGATAGCAATGGGGTGGTAGTTTGATAGCTCGTAGGAGTTGCCACTTTTGTGTAGAGGAATAATGTATGACACTTTCCATAATTTGGGGATTTGAGCTTCTTGTATGGAGTGGTTAATAAGAACTGAAACAGGGTAAGCCAGGGACTCTGCAACTAATTTTAGGAAATTAATGAGTAAACCATCTGCTGCAAGGGTGGTAGGTTTTAGTTTTAATAGCAGTTTTTTTTACCATGGAGGTTGGTACAGGTGAAAGTGTAAAGGAGGATAAATCTTTGTTATATGTAGTTGGCGCGAGTGTAGAATTATTGTCAGATAGTTGGGTAGATAATGTGAGAATAGATTCTGTGAAGTGGTGATTAAATTGAGAAGCTATGCTGTCATTGTTAGTCTTGGTGTTTGGGGCTGGGGTGGTAGTTTTGCTGTGTTTTAGAAAGGAATTGATAGCTTGCCAGAATTTTTGTGGGTTTTTGGAATGTTTGTTTTGGACATTAAGGAAGTAGTTTTGTTTATCCATTTTTTTTTTTTTTTGACCTGATTTCGAAGTTGTTGATATATTTGTCTATTATGGCCAGAATTGTTCTTTTTCCAGTTCTTCCAGGCATTGTCCCTGGTTTTTAGTAGGGCTTTTGTGGACCTATTTAGCCAAGGTGCATAGTTAGATTTGGTTCTATGTTTCTTAGCGGGAGCTATTGTATTTATAACATTTATAAAAGTACTATTGAAAAAGTCGACTGCCTGGTCTAGTGCTAGAGTCTGTAGCAGGTGCCAGTTACATTGTTGTAGTATTCTATTGAGAATTCATGGATTAACCTTGTGTTCATCTCTAATTTTCTTATCCTTTACTTGTCTGAACCTTTCCTTCAATGTTATTTCAAATATTTCCTGTGATTTTAAATTCTGATATCACTGTGAATATATACAACACAGAATCACTATCAGCCGGGCATACTTCCACGAAAGTGCTCTTACCAAAAAACACTTTCGCTGAAGTATGCCTGCAGCTAGAGGGAGTCATGTGGGATGACTGTTGCGGAGATCTACTACGGTGTGGATAAGGGAATATTCTCTTTTCCTCACTCTAGTGTGATCTCGGAGTGAGAATGTTAAAGTGGGGGGTGGGACGTTACTGATGCCATATCCTTTGGTATACGTTGTGCAATATAGAATGATTTCCTTACTACCATAGACACTGTCATGGTTAAAGATAATATTACTGCCTACATGCTTTCCCAGTAGTAAGGGATATGTCTATTGGTGTTCCCTGAGGAGTATCAGGAAGTGAGGGCTAAAACCTGGAGCTGAATTTGTTGACCAGTGGATTTGCAATATCTTCAGGCTCAGTGTAGATTTCCTATTCAGAATTAGTTTAGTGCATATCTATGCACTGCCTTTGAGGTTGTAGATTTAGCTGGAGGAAGCCTTGAGATTGTCCTCAGGCTAGAATGCTCTTTTATCTTCAAATTTGGCTTTAACAGACTTTATTAGTTCTCTGAGTTGCTTGTTTAGAATGATGAGGGAGAGATTGAATTGCTTGACACTGCACTTCCTAATTTTGGCATGATTATCTTCCTTTTATTATACAACCTATTGATATAGGGATTCCAACATGTTAACTTGTTTTCCCCCCATTCTTATTCCTGGTAGGTACAGACATATGTATGCAGACTTGTATTAGCATGATTATACAGGTTTTTTGATAGCAATTCCACATAGGCAGTGGTTTGTTGGGCACTTGGAATTTTCCAGGGACTCATTTAATAGTCAGAAGTTAGCTTTAGGATAGTTCCTAACTGTTCCAGGGCTGGACATCCAAGCATTATTTTTAATACATACGTTTACTATTCAGAATTAGTTTAGTGCATATCTATGCACTGCCTTTGAGGTTGTACATTTAACTGGAGGAAGCCTTGAGATTGTCCTCAGGCTAGAAGGCTCTTTTATCCCCAAATTTGGCTTTAACAGACTTTATTAGTTCTCTGAGTTGCTTGTTTAGAATGATGAGGGAGAGATTGAATTGCTTGACACTGCACTTCCTAATTTTGGCATGATTATCTTCCTTTTATTATACAACCTATTGATATAGGGATTCCAACATGTTAACTTGTTTTTCCCCCCATTCTTATTCCTGGTAGGTACAGACATATGTATGCAGACTTGTATTAGCATGATTATACAGGTTTTTT
The DNA here is from genome assembly GCF_019279795.1 of Protopterus annectens. Lineage (NCBI taxonomy): Eukaryota > Metazoa > Chordata > Ceratodontiformes > Protopteridae > Protopterus > Protopterus annectens. The sequence goes on along the minus strand of NC_056750.1, from coordinate 704,846,370 downwards.
GATAGCAATTCCACATAGGCAGTGGTTTGTTGGGCACTTGGAATTTTCCAGGGACTCATTTAATAGTCAGAAGTTAGCTTTAGGATAGTTCCTAACTGTTCCAGGGCTGGACATCCAAGCATTATTTTTAATACATACGAGACGGTTTTATGGCCCAACCTTTCCAGTGAGGAAGGGTTGCAGCATTCTCCCATGTTTGTAAAGATCATATCCAGGAAGTTTGTGCTCATAGTCAGACCTGGATCATGGTCAAATGGGAATAGACACTTCTTCCCTTGAAAATCAAGCATGAATTAGCATCTATGTGAAGTGTTCGGAAATTCAAAAGACAAGTGCACAACATATTTGCTAACAGCTTTGGACAGCTCACTGCATGTAAGTGTTTCTCTTGTAGGATGACCTAGGAGCACTGTCTGGTTAAGTAACTTAGTCAGAGTCACACATTAAACAAATGAAGGCTGGGAGAGTTTATACCTGCACTAAAGAAGTAGCTTTTTGCCATACTTATTTGTACTAAGTACTAGATAGACTGTGGTAGCCTAACACCGTGCTTTTCACACTCATTTGCATGCAAAAAAACAAGGTTAAGTAAAATGTGTTCAATGTTAATATATTAACATTTAACTCACAGACTCTACAATGTCCAGTTTACTCATAGCCAGGTAATAAACACACTCATAATAGTCAACAAAACATGGAATCCAAAGATTGTACTGAAAGAACATGGGAAATATGCTGACTTTCTTGTTTACTACAATCATTTCCTGATTTTATACCATAATTGCTGTAGGTCATAGAAACCAAGTACATGTGTGCATATGCCAACCATCAATTATATTCACTAGTATGACTTTACACCTGTGAAAAGTGATCCCTGCATTGAACAATCTCATAGTCTCATGCATGGTTACCACACACCACCTATGCTAGTAATGCTGCATTCTGTGTTTGTGCCTCTGTGTGCAAATGATGCTAACTTTGCATTTCTCAGCCCTCTAGATTACATGGGTATGGTAATGTCTGAGATACAGTGTGGCCAGTTAGTGCACACCTGCATAGCCTAGGATTGTTAAAGAATTCTACAGAAAATTTATTCTGTGATAAATATATGTAGGCAAAACTGATAGGAGGCTCAAAGATCGTATCAGAGAACATCTATACCAGATATGCATTCATTCCAATACTAATGCCTTATCCAAACATATTCTTGAAGCAGGGACAGAGCATACATTTTGCTTCCTGGTGATTCAGATGAATCATTTTAGTATCAGGGGTGGTGATGTCAGGAATCACACAGAAAGAATGGAAGTTAAATGAATAATTCAGTTTAAAGCACATGTTAGTCCAGGGTTAAATGACAAAATTCCCTGAAACCATAGGAAGTTGGTAGCTAAGTAAACCATGGGATTAATACACCATTGTTTTTAAAATTATGTTTTGTGATATATAGTTACTATATTTTTTATGTTAATATGTAGATATTTTTAATCATGGTAATTGTTTTATTTAGTTATTTATTTTTGAGTTTTTTCCTTATGGATGCAATGTTTTAATATGCTTGCTTATTATGATATATTTTGAATGCATTTGACTGCCTTAGCTTTTGACTTTAAGAGCAGTGCTGACTTGATTGGTATCGATTATCTAATTACCAGCTAGCTATATGGTAGTAGTTGCTTTTACACTCTTCCAATCCTAAATCCTCTTCTGATTTTGGATTTGTGCTTTTTTTGGGAGGTGATACCTTACCCTGACAGTGTTCTTTTCTTGCTGAACTTTGCTTTTGCACTCTGTTTAAGGTTTGACAAAGCCTCTTGGCGAAAGCGCTTACTTTCACGTGTCTGGAATAAAAGGATTTTATTTTTACTTTGCCTCTGGATTTTATCTAGCTGCTGTTGGAGTACGTATCGAATATTGTCACTGTTAGAGACTGTATTTCGAGTGCATAGATATATGCTGAACTTTTGATCCTGTGCTGGGTTGCTCCTGAGCTTTTATATTTATCACAGTTACTCTTCACTTTTTTGGCTATGGAGCATTTTCCCTTGGTGGGTATTTTCAGTTTAGAAATTTTATTCTGTTTGCCTTGCCTTGATTCATAGTTGTAGACCATCTAGCACCTATTTCCTAATGATATAAAATATTACATGCACCTATGCCTTTCATGAGGACCAATTGCAGTCAGTTTCTCAGAAGATTCCTTAGCCACCATGCCCTCCGCTGCTGGCACATGCATAAGATGAAATAATTAAAGTTGCACTACTACTTGAAGTATTTGCCGAATGTATTTGGCACTGTGTTAGGCTGTGCTCAAGTATATAATCAAGTCTTTTTCTGGTATACAGAAGCATCATGTAGTGTACTGACAAATTGTTGGCACACACTACTCCTTGGTGGCTGAACTCCTTATACCACTTACCAAAGCTAATGTGTTGATACACTCTTCGATGGCTTGGACATCATCTATATTCTTTATTCTGCCATATTATTTTTATTATTGATTAATTTCTTAAATGGATTTTTGAACTAGGCCTTTATGACAAAGGCCATGTGACATGCAAAAGTGATACCCTGATTAATCTGCCCAATATGTACGGTAATTCATTGAAGATTGTGCATGCTATTTATGCATGCATGCATGTTTAAGAAAATTAATATCCATGTTATACACCTACAGCAGAGATCATTCTACTCAGAAAATGGCTTCCTATACTACATGCATCATTTCTGTGAAGAAATTATTATAGTTTTCCCTCAGTTCTAAAATGATAAAGGTGTGCCTTCTTAAAGAGAATTTCAGAGACTGGGCTCAGAAACCAGAAGCTTTTGTCTCTTATTTCATTTTGTTCCTTTTGAAACTTAGAATTGTTTTGCACTTTGGGATAAATAAAATGGCTTTAGAATGACTGAAGTCCCCGTACTGGAAATATTTGCTTAGTGTGAATGCATGCTTTATATTTGAGGGCGGGAACATGATTTTTGCCTATATAACTTATCCGAGAATGATGGTAAGATTTACTCTTTTTTTGGCTTTAACTGATTGTACAAGGATGTGCCTATGCAGCAAGTGAAAGGCAAATATAATCTTAAGTAGTTCATTTTCAGTAACAAAAATTTAAGGAACATTGAGTCTCCTTTTCTGAAGTCTGTTGTCTAATTGAAACTATGTGGTGAGCTTAGATAATACTCAGGTCAAAAGACTTGTCTTGAAATACTGTCAAGGGTTGTATCCAGACATATGCAATAGTATTTTTGAATGTTTATGACTCCTGTGGTCTTAACTGTTGACTACAGACTTTCTTAATGCACATTATCCAGCTGTTCTATGAAAATAAAATAGCAAAACGAACTCCACCAAGCACCAGTTCGTATAAGGTGACACAGAGAAAGTAGAATGTATAAATGGATGTCACCAAATGATGTACTCAAATCAATAGCGTACAACACACTTTAATACACGCTTTCATCATACGACTTCATCAGAAAATACTTACAAACCATTTCACTCTGTTTAAATACACAATCAATTAACACATATCAAATAATCTAAAACAATTAATTAATAATGCACTTTATAAAAAATATTTAATAAAATTCATTAAAACCATAATTAATTATTAAATAATTGCAGTATATTCTGTTCTTTGTTTATGCCTAACTTTCTGTATTTTAAAAAACATTTCACATTTATTGCTTCATTTAAACCAGGAAATTTATCAGAATTCAACCTGACCTGCCATAATGTTTCCTTTTGTTCCAAAAAATTCTTAAAGTCACCGGCTCTATAGTCAGGTTTGCAAATTTCCAACATTGAAAATACAAATTTTTTAAAAAATTCACAATTAATGGAATGTTTGCACAAGGCATTATTGTCATCTTTACTTTTGATGCTGTATAGATGTTCTTTTATGCGGGTACTTAAATTACGTGTAGTCATTCCTACATAAAATGCTGGGCATGCCGTACACATACCAACATAAACTACCCCGCACGAATTACAGTCTACATATCCTGGTACTTCAAAAATTCTGTCACTATTCAATATTGAAATACTAGTACCAACAGAAATAAATCTACAGATTTTACAACTATGACAGCAAAACATGCCTTTTTTCTCAATAATATTTTTCTTAAAAACAGTATTCTGATATTCCAGCATGTTTTTAATGTTATGAGAATTCCTAAAAACAAAGTGTGGTTTACCACCTAACACCTTTGCAACATCCTGATTTCCCTGAATCACTCTCCAATTTTTTGTTAAAACTGATGCAATAATATTCATTTCACCACTCATTTCCAATGAACATATACATTCCTTTTTAGGGTTCTTAAGTTTACAATTTTTTATTCTATTATAATTCAAAGGTTCATTTAATATTGCTGGAAATAGAGATTCATGTTTCTCAAAAATTTCATTTCCACTATTTATTAAAACATCAATGTCATAACCTCTCTCAACAAACAAAGAACTTATAAAATGAAATTCTTCAACTAAATTTTTCTTTTTACTAGTCATCCGACTAGCTCTTATATATTGCCCTCTTGGGATATTTTTAATAATATGTCTAGGATGGTTGCTTTTGTAATGCAGGTAACCATTTGTGAACGTCTTTTTTCTATATATTTTACTATGGAACCTATTTTCAATAAGGTCCCACCATAAACATACATCTAAAAAGTTCACCGTTAAACCTATATCACCAATGGTAAATTTTAAAAAATCAGAATGACTATTAATCTGCGTGGTGAGATTTTTTACTACCATTTCATTTCCTTCAATTATAAAAATTAAATCGTCAATGAACCTTTTATAAAAAATAATACTAAACTTCTTTAATATAATAGATAAAATATCCATTTCCCACCAAGCCATAACTATATTGGCAAATGACGGGGCAGCTGGTGACCCCATAGCAATTCCTTTCCTTTGCCTGTAATACTGTTTATCAAAAATAAAATAGTTGTTTTCCAACACAATTTCTAAAAAACCACAAATAGTGGAAATTATGTCATTTGAAACTAATTTATTCCTAGTTAAATAAATGCGCACAGCTTCAATACCTTTATCATGTGGGATGCACGTGTACAGTGATGTGACATCCAAAGTAAAAATAATATGCTTTATGGGGTCAAAAACATTTTCTTTAGCAAAATTACTAACTTCTTCCAAAAAATGCCAAGAATCTTTAATGTAGGACGAACTTTCCTGTAGAATCGGTCCTAAAACAGCATCTATGATTAATGAGATACCTTCAGTACTAGAATGTGGACTTGACACCACAGGTCTAAAAGGGGGTCTTTTGGAATCCTTGTGGATTTTAGGGATTCCAAAAATCACCCCTATTTTGGGATGTTGTACAGAACAAAAATTATACAATTCTACATTAATGTACCCAGACATTAAGGCTTCATATAACTGTGATTCAATGAATCTAAACTTCTTATGTATGTCAAACAGCTTAACTTTTTCATATTCTTCTTGATTATCTAAAATTTTTTCCATACTACTATTATACACTTGTTGTTCCATTATTACTACATTAGACCCTTTATCGCTTTTCATAAAATGCATTGTACTTCTTAAAGCTATAAGATGTTCTAAAGCCTTTCTTTCCTCTTTATTTAGATTATCATTATTTTTCTTAGTATTTTTTAATGCCTTTTTTATGTCCTCAATACATATTTTCTCAAACACTTCCATAGTATGCTGTAATTTAGGAACAAAACTTGATGGTTTTATTAATGCTTTACTACATTCAGGTATATCATGCATCACATAGGCTAAATTTAAATTTCTAACAAATTTCTTAACATCAACAACTGTACAGCTATAATTAGCTTTATAATATGGCACAAAATTAAAACCATATTTTAATAAATTTAATTCGTCACTTGAAAAAACATGTTCTGTTAAATTAATGATGTTAAAACAGTCAATGTCATCCATCATGCTTCGTCCCCCGACGAATTTGACCCCAAAAAAGTACGACTTCTTGTCAAAACTGTTGATTTATTACCTTGGTTCCTTTTTGCCATTAAGGCCTCATTCACTGTTTTTGGTTTTACACTAGTGCTTTGTTGTCCCCTGGCCGGTGAAGGCCTATTTAATCCAACCCTTTGTGGCTTGCCAATATCCTCACTACTTGCGCTGCTACCATTAGGAACACTAACCTTTACTGCTTTGTCACTAGTAATAACAGTCATATCATCATTGCCTTTATCAAAATTCCCACTGTCTATTATGTTATTCGCGTTCACCACTTCACTGAAAGAACGCTGATTAACACGCTGATTAGCAAAGTCGTCCCCAGCTATAATATTACCATTTTTCTTCCCAGAAAAATTGTTCCCCCTACTATTAGGCGCAAAATTGTTATAAGCAGCATTATTATTATACACCTCAATATCACGTATCAGTTTAGAGTGCTTTCCATTGAACACTTCTGTGGCATGTACATTAACTTCGCGTGATAACACATTAAACAACATTTCAAAACTTTCACTAGATAAATTACTTTTAATATAATTTTCAATGGTGTTAATTTCCGTTCTCAACAAGTCCATTTTCTCTTTGTTGTTGTCACTTAAAAGTCTCAAAAAATTCAGTCCTGCTTCGTTAAAGAATGTCACCAAAGTCTTAAACATAGGATTCCCCAAATTAACCCCATTGGGGCATTTGAAGAACCGTAAGCCTTTCGGAACAATACCAAGTTCCAAACATTTAGAAAAATAACAGTTTTCCAATTGTAATGATTTGTACCTTTTCAACAGTCTCAGTAACTGTTCCCGTTGCGTTGAAACCGACCCAAAATTACTGGCACCTCTGTTCCGACTAAAACTCCGAAAAGGATTCTCTTCTCCGTGTAATAAATGTTCACAGCACCTGTCGGCTGTGTTACGGACGGGAAATTGCAAACCATTTCTTCTTGCTCCTCGCCCGTTACTTTCCATTGTGGGCCTTCCCAGATCAACCACCGTCTCGTCTTCCTGAAATGATGTCATCGGGCTCGACGTCCTCTCCGCACTGCCTTGTACATTAGATTTGGTGATAAGAATCTTCAACGAAGCCTGGATATCCAGCAAAGTAGTCAATAGAATAGTATTCACATTTTCACCCATTGCCGATGGCGTCGGGTGTATAGACAAATTAAGTAAGGAGTCCTCAACTGCTTCCGCCATGCACACCAAAAAAGTAACAAATAAAATAGCAAAACGAACTCCACCAAGCACCAGTTCGTATAAGGTGACACAGAGAAAGTAGAATGTATAAATGGATGTCACCAAATGATGTACTCAAATCAATAGCGTACAACACACTTTAATACACGCTTTCATCATACGACTTCATCAGAAAATACTTACAAACCATTTCACTCTGTTTAAATACACAATCAATTAACACATATCAAATAATCTAATTAAACAATTAATTAATAATGCACTTTATAAAAAATATTTAATAAAATTCATTCAAACCATAATTAATTATTAAATAATTGCAGTATATTCTGTTCTTTGTTTATGCCTAACTTTCTATATTTTAAAAAACATTTCACATTTATTGCTTCATTTAAACCAGGAAATTTATCAGAATTCAACCTGACCTGCCATAATGTTTCCTTTTGTTCCAAAAAATTCTTAAAGTCACCGGCTCTATAGTCAGGTTTGCAAATTTCCAACACTGAAAATACAAATTTTTTAAAAAATTCACAATTAATGGAATGTTTGTACAAGGCATTATTGTCATCTTTACTTTTGATGCTGTATAGATGTTCTTTTATGCGGGTACTTAAATTACGTGTAGTCATTCCTACATAAAATGCTGGGCATGCCGTACACATACCAACATAAACTACCCCGCACGAATTACAGTCTACATATCCTGGTACTTCAAAAATTCTGTCACTATTCAATATTGAAATACTAGTACCAACAGAAATAAATCTACAAATTTTACAACTATGACAGCAAAACATGCCTTTTTTCTCAATAATATTTTTCTTAAAAACAGTATTCTGATATTCCAGCATGTTTTTAATGTTATGAGAATTCCTAAAAACAAAGTGTGGTTTACCACCTAACACCTTTGCAACATCCTGATTTCCCTGAATCACTCTCCAATTTTTTGTTAAAACTGATGCAATAATATTCATTTCACCACTCATTTCCAATGAACATATACATTCCTTTTTAGGGTTCTTAAGTTTACAATTTTTTATTCTATTATAATTCAAAGGTTCATTTAATATTGCTGGAAATAGAGATTCATGTTTCTCAAAAATTTCATTTCCACTATTTATTAAAACATCAATGTCATAACCTCTCTCAACAAACAAAGAAGTTATAAAATGAAATTCTTCAACTAAATTTTTCTTTTTACTAGTCATCCGACTAGCTCTTATATATTGCCCTCTTGGGATATTTTTAATAATATGTCTAGGATGGTTGCTTTTGTAATGCAGGTAACCATTTGTGAACGTCTTTTTTCTATATATTTTACTATGGAACCTATTTTCAATAAGGTCCCACCATAAACATACATCTAAAAAGTTCACCGTTAAACCTATATCACCAATGGTAAATTTTAAAAATCAGAATGACTATTAATCTGCGTGGTGAGATTTTTTACTACCATTTCATTTCCTTCAATTATAAAAATTAAATCGTCAATGAACCTTTTATAAAAAATAATACTAAACTTCTTTAATATAATAGATAAAATATCCATTTCCCACCAAGCCATAACTATATTGGCAAATGACGGGGCAGCTGGTGACCCCATAGCAATTCCTTTCCTTTGCCTGTAATACTGTTTATCAAAAATAAAATAGTTGTTTTCCAACACAATTTCTAAAAAACCACAAATAGTGGAAATTATGTCATTTGAAACTAATTTATTCCTAGTTAAATAAATGCGCACAGCTTCAATACCTTTATCATGTGGGATGCACGTGTACAGTGATGTGACATCCAAAGTAAAAATAATATGCTTTATGGGGTCAAAAACATTTTCTTTAGCAAAATTACTAACTTCTTCCAAAAAATGCCAAGAATCTTTAATGTAGGACGAACTTTCCTGTAGAATCGGTCCTAAAACAGCATCTATGATTAATGAGATACCTTCAGTACTAGAATGTGGACTTGACACCACAGGTCTAAAAGGGGGTCTTTTGGAATCCTTATGGATTTTAGGGATTCCAAAAATCACCCCTATTTTGGGATGTTGTACAGAACAAAAATTATACAATTCTACATTAATGTACCCAGACATTAAGGCTTCATATAACTGTGATTCAATGAATCTAAACTTCTTATGTATGTCAAACAGCTTAACTTTTTCATATTCTTCTTGATTATCTAAAATTTTTTCCATACTACTATTATACACTTGTTGTTCCATTATTACTACATTAGACCCTTTATCGCTTTTCATAAAACGCATTGTACTTCTTAAAGCTATAAGATGTTCTAAAGCCTTTCTTTCCTCTTTATTTAGATTATCATTATTTTTCTTAGTATTTTTTAATGCCTTTTTTATGTCCTCAATACATATTTTCTCAAACACTTCCATAGTATGCTGTAATTTAGGAACAAAACTTGATGGTTTTATTAATGCTTTACTACATTCAGGTATATCATGCATCACATAGGCTAAATTTAAATTTCTAACAAATTTCTTAACATCAACAACTGTACAGCTATAATTAGCTTTATAATATGGCACAAAATTAAAACCATATTTTAATAAATTTAATTCGTCACTTGAAAAAACATGTTCTGTTAAATTAATGATGTTAAAACAGTCAATGTCATCCATCATGCTTCGTCCCCGAATTTGACCCCAAAAAGTACGACTTCTTGTCAAAACTGTTGATTTATTACCTTGGTTCCTTTTTGCCATTAAGGCCTCATTCACTGTTTTTGGTTTTACACTAGTGCTTTGTTGTCCCCTGGCCGGTGAAGGCCTATTTAATCCAACCCTTTGTGGCTTGCCAATATCCTCACTACTTGCGCTGCTACCATTAGGAACACTAACCTTTACTGCTTTGTCACTAGTAATAACAGTCATATCATCATTGCCTTTATCAAAATTCCCACTGTCTATTATGTTATTCGCGTTCACCACTTCACTGAAAGAACGCTGATTAACACGCTGATTAGCAAAGTCGTCCCCAGCTATAATATTACCATTTTTCTTCCCAGAAAAATTGTTCCCCCTACTATTAGGCGCAAAATTGTTATAAGCAGCATTATTATTATACACCTCAATATCACGTATCAGTTTAGAGTGCTTTCCATTGAACACTTCTGTGGCATGTACATTAACTTCGCGTGATAACACATTAAACAACATTTCAAAACTTTCACTAGATAAATTACTTTTAATATAATTTTCAATGGTGTTAATTTCCGTTCTCAACAAGTCCATTTTCTCTTTGTTGTTGTCACTTAAAAGTCTCAAAAAATTCAGTCCTGCTTCATTAAAGAATGTCACCAAAGTCTTAAACATAGGATTCCCCAAATTAACCCCATTGGGGCATTTGAAGAACCGTAAGCCTTTCGGAACAATACCAAGTTCCAAACATTTAGAAAAATAACAGTTTTCCAATTGTAATGATTTGTACCTTTTCAACAGTCTCAGTAACTGTTCCCGTTGCGTTGAAACCGACCCAAAATTACTGGCACCTCTGTTCCGACTAAAACTCCGAAAAGGATTCTCTTCTCCGTGTAATAAATGTTCACAGCACCTGTCGGCTGTGTTACGGACGGGAAATTGCAAACCATTTCTTCTTGCTCCTCGCCCGTTACTTTCCATTGTGGGACTTCCCAGATCAACCACCGTCTCGTCTTCCTGAAATGATGTCATCGGGCTCGACGTCCTCTCCGCACTGCCTTGTACATTAGATTTGGTGATAAGAATCTTCAACGAAGCCTGGAAATCCAGCAAAGTAGTCAATAGAATAGTATTCACATTTTCACCCATTGCCGATGGCGTCGGGTGTATAGACAAATTAAGTAAGGAGTCCTCAACTGCTTCCGCCATGCCACACCAAAAAAGTAACAAATAAAATAGCAAAACGAACTCCACCAAGCACCAGTTCGTATAAGGTGACACAGAGAAAGTAGAATGTATAAATGGATGTCACCAAATGATGTACTCAAATCAATAGCGTACAACACACTTTAATACACGCTTTCATCATACGACTTCATCAGAAAATACTTACAAACCATTTCACTCTGTTTAAATACACAATCAATTAACACATATCAAATAATCTAATTAAACAATTAATTAATAATGCACATGTTCTATGAAAATGCTTGCTCCCTATTGTGAGGGCTGTCTTGTAAAGATCTTAGCTGAATAATTAGGATGTAAAGCAAACAGTAACACAACATATATTTGTGCAGGAATGAAACATAAACTAATCTTGTATTTTGCCTGTATGTGTATTTCTGTCACAAACTCTTCATCTCTTCCACCCTTTCTCTGACATCAAATAAACCTGCTTGATTCTAACCTGCTTCCATCAGCAATAACTTGCTTATTCCCTTGAGTGCCATAATACACCTGCAGCATACAGATAAGGACTGAAGAACTGCTACTCTTATGACTAATGTGTAAATCATCTCACCTGAAACATGACCATACCACATACCTGTTCTGTATTCCATCAGATTCACACATGGTTGTATGTGTACACTGCTTATTTGTGAAAAAGTCTGCACAGAGCTGTATAGACTACTTCTAATTCCCATTCTAAGTTTACCACCTGAAGATATGTTTATGAATGCACTGATACTTTGCCATCAGCAGCACAAATGAGCTTCCAGCAGTGTGCTTCAGACAGTGAGTAAAACAATACTCAAATAAATATATAGGTAGTACAATGTCTGTATGTTTTTAGTGAATTTTGAAAAAGGTATCTGGATTTGAGTGATTGACTCAAGTAAGTAGTCTGTTAATGTATTTCTGCACTGCAAATACTGCACATGCAACTGGGTTACATTGCTGGGTAACTTTTACACACATAATCCATCAATGTTATTCTGAAGTGCACTGCCATACATCTCTCCAGTTATGTTTCTTTAATATACCATTCGAATACTGAAGCAGTAAAGCATTTACAAAAACATTCCATCTCCAGCAGGAGGACTCAGACAGCATGAGACAAGTGAAATAACAGTATAAATATATCCATGCAATCATCCCAGAATGAACTTGCAGGAATGCTTGATTGATAATCCACTGGTTTGCATTTGTGATTGTCATTGGCAGCTCATAATGTAAAACAGGTATACATTCCTTTCAGTAATGCAGTGTATATAAATGACAGTATATAAATCTTAGCAGAGAAGTGTGTCATTACATGGAAGAAGCACATTGCTGTTAAATTGCCTGTCTCCAAAAACATGTATTTGTCCCAATACCTGTGATGCACAGTACCAGCTGTTCCAAACAGTGACGTTTTACTAAGTACAAATATGCATTTTCACACGGTTAAAGTCAGACTTCTCCTGTGTGGCTTGCAACTGATACTGTGATCTTTCAATTGTAAATTAGATAGGCAGGAGTTTCAAATCTCACCATGTTGAAGTTGTGTGTGTGTGTGTGTGTGTGTGTGTGTGTGTGTGTGTGTGTGTGTGTGTGTGTGTGTGTGTGTGTGTGTGTGTGTGTGTGTGTGCATATGTGCATATATGGATGTGGTTCTAGTGACAGTTCCTAGGATCATAGGAGGTTACTAGGCTATTGGCCCCGAGGCCCTTATAAGCCTAGCCAAGAGTTTAGCCCATATTTAGACAAGTTAGCAAACAGAGCCCCTGTCCAGCAGGAACACAGGTGGAATCCCAGGTGTGTATTTTCTGTTTCCCAACCAGTTGTCCAGGTTGCTCTTAAAAAGGGTTAATGAGGTACTCTGTTTGATGTGGAGAGGGAGTCTATTCAACAGAAGGGGGAGTCTCTGGCATACAAATCTTTCCTGCCAACAAATCCTATTGATATCACAGATCAGGTTGAGGTCGCACATACGGGTTGCACTAGAGGAGTTTGACTTGTGTGTATGCAGTAGTCCCATCAAGGCTGGGTCTGAGATAGCGTTGTATGCCAGACGGAGGTCACCTCTGAGGAGTCTGTATGAAACTCAGTAGAGAGACAGGGCCTTTAGCCTATCTGTATATGGTAGGTGTTTCAGGCACTGGATTCTCCTGGTGAGGACCTCTGTGGTCTCTCCAGCCGCTGCACATGCTTTGTGAGGTGCATGCCGAATGGGGTGTTATGCTCAATAATTGGTCTTATAAGGGAAGAATACAGGGATCTTATGACCTCTTTGTGCCTGGATGAGATACCCTTACTTATGAGGTGGGCCCTGTAGAAAGATGTCTGTGCAATGGAAGCGACACGGTTGTCAAAAGTAAGGTAGCTATCAACCTGGGTGCCCAAATCCCTCACTACTGATTGTGTACTTAGGACATTGTTATTAATGTGATATATGGGGGTGTCACGCTCCCCAAAGGGGATGATGATGATGCATTTTTTGGCATTCAGCTTGATGCCACGTTTCTGGCACCAGTCATTTGTTTGGGTGAGATCCTCTTGGAAGGTGTCCAAATCACTTGGGAAACAGATGACTGCACCCAGCTTTCAGTCATCTGCAAACTTGGTCAGCCACAGCCCACTGGTTTTGATCTGTACCTCAGAGAAGTATATCCCAAATTACAGAGGCCCCAAGACCGATCCCTGGGGTATGCCGCTCATTATGGGTCTACTGCTTGAGGTGGCTTCCCCCGTTTTGATTAGGTGGGTTCTATCAGTGAGCCAATTTGCCACTAATTGATACTATATGGCTTGATGTCTAGTTGAGAGGGTTTATCTACTATGCCTGAGTGGGCAATAGTGCTGAAGGTTTTGGACAGGTTAAGGTAGGTGGTGTGCACCGTCTTCCCCTTCTCCATGGCTTTCATGATTCTCTTAAAGAAGTCAACCAGATTTCACAGACGTGACATCCTCTTGACAAAGCCAAACTGTGTGGGGTCAACTGTTTGGAGGTTGCCAATGTCCCTGTTAATGAGGTCCATGATAATCCATTCCATGGCCTTGCAGATCTTGCTAATTAGGCTGATGGGACTATAATTTCCTGGATCGGTGGATGCTCCACTTTTGTGTAGTGGGATAACTGTGGTTGTCCTCAACTCAGCTGGGACAAAGCTGTTTTTCGGGCTTTGGTTGAATGGGGTGCCTAATGGTGTTGCAAGTTCATGCCTGAGTTCATGTAGGATGCAGCCTAGGATGTTATTGGGTCCCATGGAGGCTGTATTTTTTGCCTTTGAGAGGGCAGTGATAACAGCATTTTTGCACGTGGTGGCCTTGACCACCAATTCTGAACAGATCCAGGTGTTTCCTTTGAGATTGTGGACATATTTGAAGAAGGCCTTATGATTGTCTCTAGTAGATGTGGCCAATTTGGACTCAAAGTTGGCTTTAGATGATTTCACAACACCACGCACATTCTAGTTATTGGGGACTCCATTGTAAGACAAACTAACTTCTCCTTTACTAGGTTAAAGTAGGAAAAGATCAGCCAGCTGTCTTCACCAGATCACAGACGCACTTTGGTTTTTAAACCACAAGTTCCAATATAAGACAATCGTAGTCTGTGTGGATGAAAACAACCTGTTACTGAAACCTCCAGCGTGGGAAAAATCATTCAGTAGTTGCTCAACCCTAGGAATTTATTTAAATGGCATTCTCTGAAAGCAATCCTTACCTTGGAGAAGCAAGAAATATGTGCTGTTATGGAATCATGGTTCAGAATCATGGAAAGCATCCTGGCTATCAAAGGCTACAGTGCCTTTCATACACTTCAATCCCCCTCAGCTCAGATAACAAAAAGGGACGAGATGTCTTAGTGTTCATAAAAGACAAGTGCACTGCTTGACTGATCCAGCAACATGACTGGGAGATGAGCCATTTACAGCCTGCCTGCATCTGTTAGACATTGGTGCCAAACCAGGGATACATTTCCTGTTCCCCATCAAATTGTCCAAGTTATATTTGGATTGAGTTAAGGAGGAACTCTGCTTCACATGTATAGGAGCCTGTTCCAGAGACAAGGTAATGTCTGGGTTATCTACCTGGCTCTCCAGCAGGTCATACTTGTATCACAGGCAAGGTTTAATTCTTTAGAATGGGTAATTTTGGTGCTGTTTGTTTTGCAGATATGCAGCATGTCTATCAGACTGGGATCTAACAATGCCTTGTATGCCAGGCAAAGATCTCCCCTTAACAGCCTGTAGGAGACAGAATACAGGGATAGGGCCTTGAGGCGGTCTGCATAGGACATGTTATTTATGCCCTGTATTCTTGTATAGAGGAACCTTTGTGGACATTGCAATTGTTGAATATGCCTGGTTAGGGACATAGCATATGGGCCATTGAACTCAATGATAGGTGTGATGAATGCTGAATAAAGTTGAATGACTTCCTTGGACCTAGATGCCATAAGTTGCGCAACATAACATCATCATCATATGTCTACAGTAGTGAGGAAATGAAAGACTAGATTACTGTGTGTGTGTGGCCCTAAGTCTCTTATCATTCAGCCTAACACTATACTTATGGTTGACTTCAACTACACTTCCATAAGCTGAGGCATATACAACCCATAATTCACTTGCTCAGTGGTTTTTGGACTAGTCAATGCAAACACCCTGGAGCAATTAGTTAGCTCACAAAATAGAGGAACTAATATCCTAGACCTAGTACTCTCACATGGGGAGATGCTGCTCCCTTCCCTGCAGTAACTTTCCTCTCCAAGGCCATGGTGAGAATTATCAAGGTTCTGATCAATGACATAGGAACTCTCCAAATTGGGAACAGACCCATTTTGGTCTTGTCAAATGGAGGTCTTGCCTCCTCAATCTGGTGGACTTCAAGTCAGCAGAGCCATGGATTAGAGTAAAACAATACACCCTGCTTATCTAAACCTGGCCAAAGCTTTCAACACAATCCCTCAGTTAGGCATAAACTCCCTAAATCATTAGATGGATAGAAAGCTGGCTCACTGAAAGGACACATGTTGTCTGGATAGGTGAATTCACGTCTGATAAAATATTACTACTGATGTCCCCACAGGGCTCAGCTTTGGGACCTCTCCTGCTTGGTATACACTTGTTTGAAGTGAAGGCCAACATTATGCCTCTGGCTCATCAAGTTTAACAAAGACTATAAGCTGAGAGAAATAATTGTAGGATGTAATACCATTTGGAGATTCAAACAGGCCTAAAAATGAAAAACAGATGGGGACAAACCATGGTCTGAAATGAATACTAAAAATAAATAATCATACCTTTGGGTAAATTAGACATACCTGCAAATTATAATATTGATCGCAGTATAGCACAACATTAAAAGCAGACACAGGTGAGGGACTTAGGAACCCATTCTCACCATGGCCTTGGAGAGGAAATTTACTGCAGGGAAGGGAGCAGCATCTCCCCATGTGGGAGTACTAGGTCTAGGATATTAGTTCCTCTATTTTGTGAGCTAACTAATTGCTCCAGGGTGTTTGCATTGACTAGTCCAAAAACCACTGAGAACTGCTCTCTCCAAGGCAAAGAACACAGCATCCATGGGACCTGATGGTGTCCCCGGCTGTGTGCTCCATGAACTCAACGAGGAATTAAACCCACAGTTAGGACAGCTGTTTAATCTTAGTCTCACCTCCGGATACGTACCCAGGGGGTGGCGCACAGCGACTGTGGTCCCACTCCACAAAGGCGGTGCCTCCACCGACCCTGGAAATTACCGTCCCATTAGCTTGACAAGCCTTATCTGCAAAGCCATGGAGAGGATCATAATGGATCTCATAAATAAAGACATAGGGAACTTGCAGACTTTGGATCCAACCCAGTTTGGCTTTGTCAAAGGCAGATCATGCCTTCTAAACTTGGTTGGCTTTTTCGAAACAGTCACCAAGGCCATTGACGAGGGAAAGGCAGTCCATACAGCCTACCTAGACCTGGCGAAGGCTTTTGATACAATACCTCACTCGGGTATCATTGAAAAACTCATCAACTTAAATGTAAACCCATACATTACAAGACAGGTTGCAAACTGGCTGAGTGACAGAACCCACAGGGTCAGAGTTGCTGGCGCCATGTCAGACTCAAAGCCTGTCACAAGTGGTGTCCCACAGGGCTCAGTCCTGGGCCCACTCTTGTTTGGCATCTACTTTTCTGAAGTACAAGCAAACACAGGAGGATTATGGCTGACAAAGTTTGCAGATGACTGCAAACTGGGCGCCGTAGTGGAAAACACATCCGACACAGATATCCTTCAGAAGGGTCTCACAGAAACGGATAACTGGTGCCAGAGCCATGGCCTAAAGTTAAATGCCAAGAAATGCATAGTCATACCCTTCGGGAAAAATAAGGTTACCCCTAGCTACCATATAGGTGGCAATCCCTGAACACAGAAGAAGTTATTAGGGACCTGGGAACCCAGGTTGACAGTAGCCTTTCATTCGACACTCATATTGCTAAAGTAGTTAGGAAGACCTTCTACATTGCCCACCTTATCATGAAGGGATTCACATCTAGATCAAGGGAAGTCATAGTCTCCCTATACTCATCACTCATCAGACCAATGATCGAGTACAATGCCCCATTCGGAATGTATCTGACCCGACACTTGCAGCAGCTGGAGAGGCCACAAAAGTTCCTCACCAAAAGGATAAAGGGTCTCAAAAATCTATCTTATGCTGCCCGACTGAAAGAACTCCAGTTATATTCAGTTGCTTACCGCTTGCTCAGAGGTGACCTATGCCTGACATACAAGGCCATGTCAAACCCAGATTTGATGAACATGCTTCATCTCAAAAACTCTAGATCCCTCAGAGCCACAAGGGCGGGAGACTTAAACCTCGACACGGTTATTAATAGGACGTGCTGGAGGGATAGATTCATCACCCAAAGACTCCCTATGCTGTGGAACAAAATCCCGGTTTATGTGAGGCAGAGCACCTCGCTGGCCTTGTTCAAGAGGAATCTTGACCAATGGATGGGAGATCGCAGATACACCCCAGGGGTTACCTCAGTGTCACTGCTCGACAGAGGCACAGCAAAATAATGGGCATAGTTTCTCCAAACTAAAGGGGTGGCGTAAGCCACAAAACTATGGGCTAGGCTTATAAATGCCCTCGGGCAGATAGCCTAGTATGAACCTATGAACCTATATAGATGATAACCTAAACATTGACCACCAGGTAGTTACGGTAGTGAGGAAATCCTGTGTGGCTCAAGTTATAAGTAAAGGCATGGGATCAAGATCAAAGGAAGTCATAGTGCCATTGTACTTGGCCCTCATCAGGCCAGAGTACAATGCTGCCTTCTGCATGTATATCACCTGCAGCAGCCCCAGAGGTTGCTCACTTAAAATGCAAAGCGTAAAATACATCTTATGCAGACTGACAAAAAACCCTATCCATTTACATCTCATATCTTTACTGAAAGGGTACTTGCATCTGACCTACAAGGTGTTCTCTGATCCAGCCCTGATGAAGATGTCACATATTTGCAGGAAAAATTATATGGGAGTTACACGTTCCATGGACCTGAACCTTATTTGTAACTGTGACAGAACTTGCTGATGGTTCTACATTTCCCTAAACTGCTTGAAACTCCATTCAAATATACTGACATTAGAGTACATCAGAAATTCTTAACAGAAGTATATGCTAATTGTGTACATTAAGCATGTAGGTTATTACAGACACACAACAAGACATGCATGTGTGCTCAAAGTGCCTGAGGTGAGGAAGCTGTTCACTCTTAATTTTACAGGACATTGAGCAGTTCTAAACAAAACAGAGTCACAAGTTTCAGACAGAAATCAAATCTTTATTGATAAAACATAATTGTTACATGCATTAATACAGTTAGTTTATATTTTCATTTTTTAACAGGTGACTGACCTAGGCCATTGAGGCAAGAGAAAAATTGGTACAGCAAGCAACATTCATGTAACTAAACAAAAATGTAAAAGAATAAATGTCTAATATTTAAGCAAGATATACAAGAATATTAATAGAATAAGCAACTATTGTGAAATCATCACCATCAACAATGCTGAGGGGAATACTCAGCTTATATTAACTATGATTTCTTGTGACACGTACTCTGAGAGGTTTTCTTCCATTTCAGGACATGAACAGCAGACTAGTGTTTCTTCCACCATCTTTCATAGCAGAAATGTAGTTTTCTTAGTTATGATACATGTTCTACAAAGACAAGACATCAGTAATTACTGAAGGCAAACAAACAAAAGTTTTATAAAACCACACCTGAGTGTAATAATCTGTAAAGTCATATTTCAGAAAAAACTTAGGGTAAATATATCCTTTCATGTTCACTTTAACAAACCAGCACTTGCAAATATGCCTAATGCATTCATTCTACCAATCTGCTTACACACACATTAAATGCATTCAGTTTAGATTTTCTGGATTACTGCATGACAGATTGATAACAATATAGTCCCTCCAATAATCACAAAACAAACTCCATTACAGAGATACCACGTAGTGTCCCATTGCTTTTAAACACGTTATTAGTATCATAATGATCTGTAGTCTTCACTGGTTTAACTACTGCTGAAGATGCATGGTCCATCAATCACAACATTAAACCAGGAGAAAACTACATAAACATGTCAGTAACTTGCAATCACATTCTGAAGTGTACTGTTCATAAAGGTAGCAGCAGAGCTTGAGGGACCATAAAGTGTTTAAATGAGGGTCAGTCTCACTAGCTGAACTCAGCATTTCTGTATGCTTTGTAAAAGTGAAACCTTTTTTGCACATAAAACATGATATAGTGGTATGTGCCCACAGCAGTAGTTTGATACCCAGATAACTCGAGTCAGCAATTCTACATGATGCACCTCTGCCCCACCTCAATTTTGCTGACATTCATGCTAATAATTTTTACATGGTTCAGGAAATCACTTTGTAAATGTCAGTGCTCCTTTCCACTCCACTGAACCATGCACCATACAGTTTGACACCACATTCACTAGAGGCTTATGTTCCTTTCCACTGTGCTTTGTTAAGTAGAGCTGGTGTGAAGGACTAAGACTGATATTTCCAATAGAAACAAGGTGAAGATGCAGAGAATACTTTAAGGAAAAAGCATGGTGAACAGACACTTTTCTTTGGGAGTGTCTAGCCAAGACTTTTTATACTGAACAGCTCAATGGCATTAGCCATTGCACACACAATGGTAGGGCACCAAGTCCCTGCAGTGACATGTACTTTTACCTAAACATCAGAACTTAACACTCTTATAGCCTGCCTCACTGGATATGGGTGAGGAAAGTCCAAGTGTGTGTCTGCATGCTCACTATCTACACTGCATTATTCCTGTTCTGGGTGCTTCCATAACAGACTAATGAATGAGATCAGGTCTGGTTATAGGGGCTGATGGTTGGCAGGCAACAAGGGAGGCTATGTTTCAACTCCCTAGCATGCACAGCAGTCAACATGGTGTATTTTGTCACCTACGATGTGGCTTATTGGGAATTGGTGTCACAGCACAAAGTCAAATAGCTCTTCCCTTACAGACTACTGTATATAAAAATGAAGGCTCGCTGCACTGACTCCCTACCAACAATACCCCTCCAGTCTGCTTAGAAGGCCAGCTGGCTGCTAGTAAGAGTGAAGGTAGACATTTTTTTTTCCACTGGTAAGCATATCTTCTGTTAAAAAGCAGGCATTTGTCATGTTCCCTTTAACATCCCTTCATTTGACATGTATATTACTTGTCACACATAAAGTATTACACCATATTAAAATAAACCATAGCTGTGTACTGCCACATGGCAGTTGTGTTAGGTGTTACACTATGAATCTGTAATTATACAGAATTGTTGCAGTTGCACATTCAAATATTTCCATTCATTATTGTTATCTATACATGCACCGTGCACAACTCCATGTAACCTCTGAAATGTTGACAATTATGCATGCAATTAATGTTCATAGGTTCATGGGCTAATGGCCCTGGAACCTTTACAAGCCTCACCCATAGGATTACCCTGGCATCATGCCACCCAACCTTAGTTCCCAGTGCCTCTGTCGAGTAAAGCCACTGGAGTGATCCCTGGGGTGAATTTTCAATTTCCCATCCACTCATTAAGATTTCTCTTGGAGGGCCAGTGAGGTGCTCTGCTTGACATGTATGGTATTCTATTCAATAGCATGGGCAGCCTCTGGGTGATGAACCTGTCCCTCTTGCATGTTCTGTTCATTGTGGTAATGAGGTTGAGGTCTCTGGAGCATGAGGTTGAGGTCTCTGGAGCATGTGGTGTGGAGGGATTGGAATTACTTTAGATGTAGCATTTCTAACAGAACGGGGTCTGACATGGCTTTGTAATTCAAGCAGAGATTGCCTCAAAGTAGGCGATCTTAGTTTTTAGTCTGTCCATGTAGGATAAATGTTTAAGGCCTAGGGTCCTCTTTGTGAGGTACTTTTGTGGCCTCTCCAATTGTTGTGGGTATTTAGTGAGGTACATGCCAAATGGGGCATTGTACTCTGACTGGCCTAATGAGGGAAGAGTAGAGGGGGACAATTCCCTCTTTCTTCCTGCATGCATGCAAAACCCTTAGTAATGAGATGTGCCAGATAGGACTTCCTGACCACAGTGGCAATGTGGTGGTCAAGAGAGAGGTTACTGTCAACCTGTGTTCCCAGATCTCTTATAATGCCTTCTGTATTCAGTGGACTACCATCGATTGGGTAATTCATGAGAACCGGGTTTTCTGATGCATTCTTTCCTGTGCAGAACACCTGGGTTGTCTGAAATGGGTGCATGCTGGATCAAGGATACTCAGAGTGGACACTAGAAATTGCTAGTACTGCAGTTGTGAAATATACATTTTGGGATTTGGGTTAAGGTCACAAAAGTAATAGCAGAAAAGAATATATATTGCAGAATATCAGTAGGATAGCTTGCTGGTAAGGCATCAAGCAATGCTTGTAAGGACAGGGCTGATAGAGCATGAGGTGGTAAACATGAGCAGGTGTATGGTTGCAGCCTCTCTTTTGAACTGAACAGTGCATATAGTGAAGAGACGGGACAAACACTGAGCTGTGGTCAGGGAGAATGGAGATTGTTAATACCATCCATTAAACACATTCTAACATGCATCAAAAAATTCAAACCTTACCCCCATATAGAATAAGTCACAAGCCAGCTGAACAAGAATGACATTTACTGGGACCGTGGTTTTATTATGAGCTGTTTAAGAAAGGAGATGAGATGAGATGCCTCAGCACACATCAGATATTTTTCGCGGTATAATGTTGATACAAGGAAATTATACCTTTCCTTCCAGACTTGTCTGTACCACATCATACACCAGGACGTCGTCTTACCACTGTGTATGCTGTTATACTTGGCAAAACAAACAAATGTAAATTTGGAGGTAGGGCGGTGGTACTTTAGATCTTTAAGCTGATAGAATGAATACCCTGCTCTTCAGTACTTCTCAGTCTTTGAAAAACTCTATGACAGCTTCACTCTGCATCCTATATTAAACCTCTGACTTTGTCCAGACCTACACTAGAGGTAAAGATTTCTGTGTGAACAGACCATAAAGCAGAAGACAAAGAGGGTTGGTTCCTGCATTTCCCACAGATGAAACACTTAGAGTTTTGGGTAGACAGACTTTTACACTGGGAAATGTTTAATAAGATTTTCACCAACTTATTGTCATATAGGAGCCTGCTGTTGATTTTTGTTTCCTAAAAAATGGACCCAGAAATTGTTTGCAGAGATATTTATGCATTTTCAAGTATCCTCAGAACAAATCTCTTATGTCACATAAGTAGAGACATCTTTGGAACACACTGTTAGAAATAGGTTTCTCATGCTTCTTATAACAAAAGGAACTACAGTTGTGAATCCAGAGAAATATTAATTGCTTTGTTGCCTTCTTTCATTAATAGAAGCATGGTATTTTTTTTTTTTTTTAGTTAAAGTTTTTTTTTGTTGTACTGTCTAGACACTACTAACTAATAGGTAGAAAAAAAAAAACAGACTTGCTGTCTGGTTTCTGGGGCTGTGTCAGTAGTAACTCCTGTGTGATTTTTTTTCTCCATGCATTCAATCAGCATAACCTGTAACTTAGAAATATTATTAGTGGAAATAAGAGCCCATTTACTTGTCCTTTGCTGAGCAAGGAAGTCTGAGGCAATGGCCCATTTTCAGCAGAGGCCAGGGGAGAAAAGCTAACAGAATCAAACACATTTAGACAAATCTATTTACAGATTACTAGTACAGAGTACTAGGAATTATAATCAAGAATACGTTATGCACAGCAAATAGCAAGACTTTGCAAAAGTGGATAGCTTATGTCAAATCAACTAATAATATTCAAATTTTAAATACATATTTGTAATCATACCTCTGAACTGTACAGATTCAATGTTTGTCTCATTTTTCATAAATTGTGGTTTTCTGGCAAATTAAATATTCTAATAAGAAGACATTTGAGTTTCAGACTCCTGTAGAAAACCCATGCTAATGCCAAACCTGTTATTCTGTCAATTTTCTAAGCTTGTAAGTATATTAATTTAGTCACTATTTGTGGGCTTTTGTCCCACTTCTATTTATGACTTTGTCCAGGGTTCTTGCTCTTAGAGGTTGAGAGGTATGTTTCTGATATTAGAATACTCTGTCAAAATAGACAGAGGAATAAAATATGAGGAGGAGCAATGAGCAGGAATGGAAATTACTGACATGAGGAAAGAGTTGAGTCATAGTGTTAGCTGAATATGTAGAAGAGCTTACATTAGTTGCATGGTATCCTTAAGTGAGAGAAGGATAATCTGTTGTTAAATAAACCATTAATGGCAAACTGTAGAAAGGGGAAGAATGTATGGCATGGGTAGACCACAAAATAGCATTTGACAGTATCTCATTCATTGATAAAGGAGTCCTTGTCTAAGATGCACAACTGCAAGTGGTCAAAACTTTCAGATAATATTGTCATTTGGTCTTCATAAATGTGCAAAGGCAACTTTAAAGCAGGAAAGCTGCAGCACCAACCAAACATTAGTCTGGGACAGAACTTGAGCAAGGAGTGTATGAATATTTGGGAAGGGATGAAGGATCAACAATAAAACATGCTTACACCTAGGAACAAAGTCAATTTGCTCTTCCTCTACTAACTGCCAGTTGGGGAGTGATTGACTGGTCCCAAAAGGTGTTGGATAGGTTGGACAGGAAAACAAGGTGGCTGCTTTGTGCTCAAATGATTTAAATCAGTCCATACCAAGGCAGTATATTCCCCATTCTGAAGGAGGTATGGCCCTCCTCAAAATGTATTACTTATATAGATTTGCATTAGTGGACATATCTGCTTACCTCACAAGACCCAAATGTAGTTTAAGTTTTGAAACATGAGGAGAATAAGATGACTTCTCTGCTTACTTTAGCAGAAGTATATCCCTGTCAAGCGGGAATGGAAATCAAACCAGAATTAGATAAAAATCAGGCAGCAGCTGAATGTGCCAAAAAAGAATATAAGGTGAAGGATCAGATGAGATGGTAAGAAATGCATAAATACACATGCATGTACATAAATACACTTGAACAACCTCATGTAAATCAGGATTGAATGTAGGAATGATTACGGAGAGGTGAATTTAAAACCAAAAGATGAAAGGTAGAAGATTACAAGTCCAATGAACACGTGGGAGAAACAGACAAATGCAGGTTTTGTAAAACAGAACTGGAAACAGCCATGCATCTTGTTGATGGTTGCGATAAACTAATGGTGGAAAAACTGTATACTGAAAGGTATAATAGTGTTGCAAGACATTGAAGTAGCGAACACCTGAAACATAAGCCACAAAGCATTAGAGAAAATGAAGTTTACATCACATGGGATCACTCATTGCAACAGTTAAAAAATATAGAAAACCAGATAGAGTAGTCCACGAAAAGACAAAAGTAGTATTGATCATTGAAATTCCTATACCCAGTGACTACAGTGTCTACCATACAGAGCAACAAAGTCATGAAATACCAGGGTTTGCAGGCAGAAATGAGGACAATGTGGAGAAGGATACCTAGACAGTTCTAGTATTACTAGGAGCAATGGGCCTTTTTTAAAAGATGACTTTACAATCATACTATCTAACTCCATACAAATTGCAGGAGTCATTACTAGGCACAATGCAGGTGCTGCAAAGTGCACTTCTGGCTAGCAAACATTGAAACAATACTAATTTCATGAACTTGAATTATACTTGGACTTAACACGTGTGGTACAATGATTTTACCTCTAGGCAGTTTAGTACAATGCAAGCAATTGCATTATCTGCCTTATTTCCATGTTGGCCACCCCAAAAAGATGGCTGCTTAGGGGAAAGTGAGTGCAGAGAGTGTAGAGAAGAGATGCATACAAATCACCAGAACCTCCAATTAGAAGGTACTGGTAAAGTTAACCAAAATCGTCTAAAATGACGAGTCAAAAAGTGTCAAGGTCTACCCTAGAGACGCAGACCTTGGCCTCAGTGTCAACCCTGCTTCCCCTTCAGGGGAAGGAAAGAAAACCCCCATCCGGAGAAGCAGGGCTGAGACTGAGGCAGGACAAATGTCCTCCAGCTTTTAAAATAAACTGGCCTTCAGGCCATTACTAGCAGCAAAAAGCGAAAGTGGGAAGAGAGAAAAAAGGATGAGTGACTGTTACAGGGCAGCTCTGTATGTATGCCTTAATCTAGAAAGATCACTAAGTGGTCCTATGACACCATCCAGCTCACCACTTAACCAGAAAAGGCCCTGAGGTGGGCAACCTTAACTTCAGCACCATCATAAACATGCACAATGACTCTGGTATACTCTAGTTAATTTCACTGAATCACCAAATCAAAGTTAGTGGAGCTGTTTAGCACAGTTCCAAAAACTATATTGGCTGTCATGTCTCTGATGCTGTTGGTGTACCGACAGTGCTTTACAGTGTGACACTTTGTTTAACTTATACACAGTTGTGTGAGTTCAAGACAGAATAAGAAGGGTGTACGGCTTGCACCCACAGTTTTCATAATGTACATTTTCCTTATAGAAACTTCTGTATAAATAACATGTTCAATTAAAATGTTCATTGTTTTTTGTCCAAGGCATTTGTGATTCAGTTAAATGAGTCCTGATGTCTCCAATTTGATGAGGACTATGTGCAAATAACACGCACCCACACCACACACTACAGCAGTGCTCTTTTATGACTTTCAAAATGAGGTGTGGCCATCAGTTCTGAGGGTGTAAAAAGAAGCAGTATGTACTCTCTCCACGGGAACAGAAGTTGAAGCCACAGGCACTCTAAGAAATGTAAGACTACGGCATGGCCACTTTTTAAGTCAGACCTTCTTCGGCACTTCACTTACACACAAACCCACCCAGCACTATATGAGCACCTGTCGTGAAGAGTAGTGGGGAAATTATTTTTTACTACATTGATTTTGATGAGCATTTGTAATCAGTTACATCAAGAGCTCTTCTCAAGAGAAAGTAATTTGCAAAGCCGTCTTCTAAAGTACAGGAAAGCATCTGCTGCATTATTTTAGAATGCACAGTCAGTTTTCGAGGGTATACAGTATTGACCTATTAACTACCAGTTAAATTTCATGCTATTCCTATGCTTAAGAGCCTCCTGTCCTAGAAGGAAATGGATAAAAGTCATCAAAATCTTCCCTCATCAGGGCACCAATTATTACAGAATACTTACTCTCACCCTACCTAGATGCAGAAGAGACATCTTGGAGAATTCAAATTCCCATGCTAACATATCTTTAAAGTAATCTTACACACTCCAAGTAAACATAAGATTTCCTTAAGGCTTAACAAGCCAGCTAAGAAATTCTGTAGGAATCAACTCCTTCCTGTAGCAAAGGAAACAAAACATAGAACATGACATTATAGGATTAACCCACCCATTGCTTTCACTCTGGTATTACATCCTTGGTGTCTGAACAGGATGCATACTATGCACTCTCCCTTGAACAGAGGGAGTAAACTAAGAGGAGACAAGTCTACCGCTTTCTTTCCAAAGTTGTCTTCAGTGAAGCAATGCAGGAACCTTTTTACTGACTACCTGAAAGCAATTAAACTAAAAGATTAGATCATAAGGACAAAGCATTTTTGGAAATTTTATTTTTTTTTATAAAGAAGTCAGCATATTTGGGACAGAAGAAATATCGACAAATTGGTGCAACATACAAGAACACCCAGCAGAGAGAATGTTACAGTATCTACTTCACAAAACAAATATATTTGGCCATAATGGTGAAAAGGCAAGATAAAAAATAATTCAGTACAAAAAGTGTAGCCGTGTTATCTGTAGTCGTCCCATTGAATATATGAAAATACTACACAAAAACAGTAATTTCCTAATTTCAATTTCCATCTCAGTGAAAAACATGTCATACAGAGTTTTGCACAGCTTTCATACAACATCTTGCAACTGACTTTTCACAGTATATAACCTGTTAAGATGGTTGCCAAGATCACTTTCTTATGAAGGTCCTATACCGTTTAGAAAGGAAAATACACATTTTAAGGGAAGAAAAATAAATGCATATTTCAGGACAAATACTTATAAAAGGAAATTAGAAACTTTTGCATTTAACAGGCACC
Source organism: Protopterus annectens (assembly GCF_019279795.1). Classification (NCBI taxonomy): domain Eukaryota; kingdom Metazoa; phylum Chordata; order Ceratodontiformes; family Protopteridae; genus Protopterus; species Protopterus annectens. The sequence goes on along the minus strand of NC_056750.1, from coordinate 704,818,673 downwards.
TAAAAGCAAATAACTTTCTGAAATGCTTGTTACCCTTTAAAAAACTGGGAAAGAAACTCAAAGCTATGAACAGTTAGCAAAAGTTAAATAAACAAAACATCAAATCGGAAAGCACACTAAGCAGGAAAACAGCATCATTTCTTACCTATGGTATGGTTAACCCATATCTTCACATATGTCTTTATTCGTAGCCTAGAAAAAAAAAGAAATTCAAACAGACTAAAACACAAAACCTAAACTACTTGTTTAGCTTGCAATGATGATAGAAAAAAATCAAGCATCTTACTATTCATTCAAGATATGCATCTACCAGCTGACCTTAATATATCAAATGTTTGCAGGCTTCTCAACCAATAGGCATTCTGCTTCACTCCTCAGGTGAGGAGCAGCCTTAATTACAGTCAGGTGTCTTCCCTAAGTCCCCACCTACTTTACAAGCAGTAATGATGTACAGCACAATACTGTTTTACCTTGCTTTTGTAAGAAACATTGCTGTTTTGTCAGATTCATCACCACAGGCTGCTGATTAAACATCATGTCAGAATCTTGGTTGAAATCCCATAGCAAGATCTTTATTTCAGTTGATGTTTCTTGGGGAACTGAATCATAAAATATGTTGTCCATGCTGGCCTTATATGCCATAGCCCATTTCCTGTAGGTATTGGGAGCCATAGTCTATACCCACAGTGAAATCAAGACACTACCGGCTGAACTGAGCAGTAGGCACATGAATCACAAAGTGTGCCAGTCTGTCAACTGTCAGGCGGTGGGAAATGTAGAGGCTATCATCTACATTGTGTGTGCAGGATACCCAGGAAATTTTCATCACCCCCACATATGGCACTTATGCGACCTTTGCTGGAGTAATTTACTAGAGGGCATCAAGTGGGGGTGATGGATATTTCCTTGGCTCATGACCTCATTAAGAAATGCATATAACCCAACAGTCACAACCATCCAAACTCACAAACCAGAAATGTCATACAAAAAAAAAAGACTTTCTGTTATATTAGGAGTACTTAGAGTTAGTAATCAAAATATAATCAGTATATCCAGAAGAATGAGTACAAGTGCAAGTATAAGTGTAAGGATATAGATGATTTCTAAGGTTTAGTTTTGGGTAAGAAATAAAACCAGGCAAAAGAGGAAAGTATTAGAATTATCTGTAGGTAGCTGGGAAGGAAGTATGTGGGCAGGATTTATTAGGTTGATGCAACTGTGAAGTAAATAGGATCTGTTACAGTGGTGAATTTGTCATTTGAACCTTGCCTAAAAAAGGCATGATAGGGTTGGCAAGAGCCTTAGCCAGTATCCGGAATCCCAAGGGCGACAGGTGCAGACCATCTCTGGTAAAGCATTGTGGTCTGTCAATCATGTCATCCCAGGCAGACAGGTACTGGATCCCCTTAAAATGACACCAGAAGCTTAGCCAGTTGTTGAAGTCAATCATTTTGTCCTTGTACTGTGGTATCATTCTGGGTGATGGCAGTATGCTACTCAGGGCTAGGGTCATACCTGCCTGGACTACAAGATCAGAGAGCTCCTCCATATCTCTTTACATGTAGTCCAGGGAGGTACGTCTCAGGTCATTCACACCGACATGGACAGTGACAGTCATATTTGTACTTGTTGTGGAGTGACCTGAGTGCGTGCATTATGTGGTGGATCCTGGCACCCAACAGGCAGCTGACAGTAACTTTCTGCTTGTTTAGCCTGGTGAGTGGAACATCAGTGTACCTGACTATAGAGTCACCTATGACTAGAGTGTTACATGCGTTTTTATGCCTTATGGGCTGCGGTTGAGTGGCACACTGAGTTTGTGGGCTATGTGTAATTTGAGTTGTGCTGGGAGGTGGAGGTTGCTTGCAATTCTGCTTTGGAGGTCCCTGTTGCTTGAGCAGATTTTTATTGAGAGCCTCCATGAATGTAGGTGTGTGTTTTGTGTTGCTATGTGTGTGTTTTGGTGGTGTAGGCTTTGAGGGACTATGTGATGAGTGTGGTGTGGTGCAATGTTTACCTTCGCCTCTTGACTGTCTAGTCCAGTCTTGGGTGAAGAGACATTTGTTTCTAGTTTGACTATATAAGTGTATTTCTCACAGGTTGTAGTGTTGGGTGGTAGGAGGAGAGGGTTTTCTGTGTACATGAGGCAATTGCTGCATTGCCCCAAGATGGCCAGATTCATCAGGTAGACAGGAGAAAATACTGGGAGCTGACCTTTAGACATGCCTGGATAGGTGGCCGATGTCCGTACCATAGTTGCACCAACCTACAACATGCAGTCGCAATGCAGACCCATCATTGACACCTGTATATGGTGACATACAAACAGCACATATGGAGGGATGTGTGTACATAACGTGGTGTACCACCTGTGTAGATGTATGTGTGCAGGGGTGGCTCACAGTTGTCACACACCATCCTATCATGCCATTTGCAAACAGTACGGTATGTCACTGTTACGTGACGGTGCTGACATAATGCATACACAGCGGTCAGGTGTTACCAACTATATGTCACATGGCACCTGTAACACCTACAACCTCCCGTGTGCATATAGCAGCACATTTGCCAAATATAGCGTTGGTACACATAATGCAATCAATACCGCTGCATGTCTATCAAACGTATCATCATATGGCAGGTGTATAATTCCCAGTACTGCCATGTGTGTCTGAATATGTGACCAGAGATGCCACATACTGCAGGGAATATGTCCCAGTTGTTACACATCCTTGTACACCGTTATAGAGATCTGTACATACGTCAGTGTGGGAGGCATGACGCCAGTCGGTGTGGTGCATCACACACGTCGGCTATCCATATACACATGTGTGGTCACCACAGTGTGTGTGTGTCTGTATGTATGTGTGGTGCTTGGTGTGAGGGTGTATGCTAATATATGGTGAGAAATGATCACTAACCCCACGTGGTGACTAACCCATAATGGTGATGCATTGCACTACCCTGTTGATGCCATAGGTCCCAGCCATACTGGCTACCTGTGCATGTAACTTCTCTGTGACACGTTGTGTGGGTGCATAGTACTGTGAGGGTTATGACCACATAGGCAAGGGTCCCCACCTGCACACTATGGGGTGTGCGTTATAGTGGTGTACACTCCGTGAATGTGGCCATGTTCCTGTACTGCTACAGGGTTCTACTGCTGCACAGTGTGGCCTCCAGCTACCAAGTGTCACCTCACAACATCATTGGCCAGACTGCTGTGTACAACCCCTGCACCATGTCACCATACCTGTAATGTGTCCTGCTATGTATGTCACGTCTCTGTCCAGTGTAGCCTGTGGCACTGACCACATGCATCAGGTGCAGTATATGTGCAGACATCTGTGTCATGTTGGTGTTTCCAACAGTCAGGTTGAGGGTACATGTAGCATGCTGATATTGCCAGACGTGCCTGTGAGCAATCCACAGTTACACATGGGGGACTGCAAGCACTGCTACCTGTAGGCACATGCAAGTACACCATAGGAGGGAACCAGGGTATCACAACCAACATGGTGCTACAGATGTAACCGAGGCACATACCATGAACACATCACAATGCATGCTGCACCTGCAGTACATGGTATGACCGGTGCATGCCGACAGTGCACAACCTATGTCACATACACATCTCTCAGTATTCACACACAACCACTGCAACATACACATCCCTCACTATGCATACACAGGTAATATCACATACACATCTCTCAGTATTCACACACAACCCCTGCAACATACACATCCCTCACTATGCATACACAGGCAATATTACATACACCTCTCACTATGCTGTTCACCCTATGCATCAGAATATTTGTGCATAACCCTGCACCGATGGTATGGATGACAGGGATGCGGCACAGGCTTCATCATATGCACAGGGTGATATGTTTGCCAGAGGCGTAGGCTGCACCAATGGATAACATCATGTGTGTGTGTGTGTGTAAGGGCCGGTGAGTTGACTGGACATGTCTGTGCAGAATGCATGTGGATGTTGTGGAGCCCTACAGTTGTATTTGCTGTGTGTGTGTATGTGTGTACACAATTCTGCCATTTGTGAGGCCTACATGGGGTATAATTGACAGCCCCAGATTGTACAGAGCAGGTTGTACAGCTCACTGTGTCCGTCCATGACCACGTGACCTGTGCTTGCCTGGGGTTGCATGGGCACTACCAGGTGGAGGTCCAGAGTGTCTACTGTCCGATGACACATGTCCGCTGGAACTGTGTCCCCGCTGAGAACGTCCAGGGCCACATCCATGTGGCCTGCTGTGTCCTGGTGTTGACAGCGCAGCACCAGCTGCACTGCTACTGCTACCGGCACTATGGGAGCGGGCATGTGAGGTGGCACGCTCATGTCGACCTACACTAGGTGGTGTTGCTGACCTATGTCCACATGGCTTATGCCTCACTCCTACCAGATGTTCCATCACAGACAACTCCCGCTCGTGGATTGCCATGCCTCGGTCAAGGATTCCGACCATTTCACCTAATTGCCTATCCAGAACATTAGCAATCTGCTGTTGAGCATTTGCCAATGCCTGGATGTTGTCATTTAGCACATGGATAGCAGCCCTCTGCAGCCTCTTCCCTTCTCTGTTCTGCCATTCAGCACATGCCTGTGCCAACATTACAGTCTGGAACATGCGTCTGGTGATACCAGCTGCTGCGCTCTGTCCTGCAGGTGCATGTCTGCCAGAGGTCCTCCTATGAGCAGCATCAGCCACATGCCTGTGTGGCACATCTGCAGTCATTACACTGACACCATGGTGTGTAGACACACCTTCTGTAGCCACCACACGTTCCTGTTCCACGCTAAAAGACGCTGACTGTCCTTCCTCTATGGCCACTAGTGATGCGGTATGTGTTGGCAGCAGAACTGTTTGCGGGGAAGAGGGGGACATAGCTGGGATGGTAACCATTGGCACACATTCAGCCCCTGACAACCCTGCCTGTACCTCATGCATATGTTCATCACCGCTAGTATCTGTGGGGACACTAACATCAGATGGACCGCAGGAGGGTAATGCACCTACATCACCTGTGAATGCAAAGAAATACTGTAAAGTACAATAGACACACACACACACACACACACACACACACACACACACACACACACACACACACACACACACACACACACACACACACACACAGACACACACACAGACATAGACACACACACACACACAAACACAGACACACACACACACACACACACACACACACACACACACACACACACACACACACACACACACACACACACACACACACCATGCATGTGATTTGCCAGATGGCATGCAGCATGCCTGCAATACAGCAGAGGGCATGCAGCTCAGACATTAATATTGTTAGTGAGCATACCTCCCTGGGATGCACACTACAGCAAGCAGGTGTCAAATCATCCTCCACAACACCATCAGTCTATAACACATGCTGCTGAATCACAGCTCTGGCAGCTCCCAACATGTACATTTTAAAAGTTCCCCGTGTGTTTACACCTATGGTGCGGTGTTTGGGAATACACAGGTGTGTGTTGGGTGCTTTCACACTTTATACTATTGTGCTGTGAACACCGATGATGTCATAGGGTGTGTATGTACGATCGTAGCTACAGGTTATCTTATGTGTTTTACTGCCAGAACTACTATTGTGGTGCCTTTGGTGTTGAATTACATTTGCCTGCCGTGGATTACCTCTTGACCTTCCCTTTACATTTCTGCATGTTGCACCTACCATTTTCTGGCGTGCATCCTGCAGCCTACTTTCATTTGTACTTTCCTGGACCTGGCGTATCTTGCATTATGTGTGCTACTGCCGGTCTGCTGTCGGTTTGCTTTGCTCTGCTGTGTCAGGTCTCCTATCTTTGCAATCCAATACCTCCCCTCCTTTCTTTGCATTCCAATGCCTCCCCTATCCTGTTTTGCAGGTTTCTGCAAGCAGACTTGTCAGCTGCCGTCGATTGGCCTTCGTGGGTTGATTGGTGTTGATTGCTCATTAGTACTCCAATTACCCTACTTCCGCATTTCCTTCTTTTCTTCCCCTGACCTTCCTGTTTCTGCTATTGTTTGCGGCACGTGCATCCGATTACTGGATTTCGGGCATGTTTTCATCCTCGTACACATGCGTGTTTGGGCACCATGTGTGCTCTCAGCTAAACGATTCCTCCCCACCCCTGTCCTGCAGCTTTGCTTAGCAATGGACAGGCCAGATTTGCAATGCTCCAATGTGCTTACTGCTACGGTGGCACACCCCTCTGCTGATGTCATGTATCTCCTCTGAGCCACTCCTCAGTGTTATACCGCTGTGCCGTATGGTACAACCTTCATCCGACGGGACATTTGCGATTCAGTATTATCTGCCTCATTTGCATGGCATTGACTACTAATTCATAGTTACCGCGCCGAACACTATCGCAGGCCCTTAACAACCCTTGCACCTTGGTTGTGGTGTTCCATGCCTACCATTGTGTATTATGCTGTAAACCTGATTTCTATTATGTTGCGATTTTATGACATTTTTATATTATTTCTTTAAGTTACAGCTTCCGCAAACATGCCCTGCGGTTGTGCTGTGCATTACTGTGGACATGACATTAAATGTTGTTATTTACGTGTTGTGCATCTTTACTTATGCCATTGGCTGTGTATTTCACCATTGGCATATGTTAACGTTGTGATACCTGGGTCTGGCCCTCTTCCATAGCTCCGATGTTCTGTTTGGAAAAATGTAAACCGTGTTTTTTGGTTTACATTTCCGTGGGCTTACGCTACGCCTGCACCACTTCATGAATTGCTTTATGCCTTCATTTGCATGGTGCGACACTGCACATGGGGTGATTAGCATACCAACGCCGGGGGCTGCGCAGTTCTGGCGTACGCTGGTAGTGCACGTGGAATTGGATCGTACCTGAATCGCTCGACGGCCATATTTGGCGTTATGCCGCCTACGCTATGCCTGCGCTTGGCGCAAGCTTCATGAATCCTGGGGAACAATTATATTACTTTTGGGAAGCAAATACCTCATAAGGATTTTCATTTGTACTGTATTCCTTGCCTAGGCCCTGATCATAACATACCTTGCTGTCAGTTTTGTGCTAAATTTAATCAACGCACTATTAAATGTCGGTATATTTTTGCTTCAAAATATTTTGGCTCACGATTTAATTATCCAGAAATGTCATCGGTTAGCAATCCGACTACTGGAATACCTAAAAAAATGCAAAGAAAAAGGCAAAGACAGGCCGTCGAGGTCCAAAACTGATGACGATGCTTCTCCTAAGCTAGTTGCCAGTTCGCCGGTACTCAGTGAGGCGCTTTCATAGCCCCTGATACCTGCTACTTTTTATTCATAGGCCTCTACTGAGACCCATTCAAAGTCTGGTATGCCACGAGATGCTTCAGTTATGGAACCCGTGGATGTCTCTACCTTAGATGGGTCCAGAGACGCTGTGCAGGCACCAGCTTCTGAGGGTGTTTTCAGGCTTACAGATTTGTATATTAGACCGACACCATCTTCAAAACTAAGGCCAAAAAGAGAGACTTAGGGATTTTCTTCTTCTTCCTCAGCATAGGCCTTTGGCTATACCTCCTGTTCTAGACATTGTTGATGTTTTTTTCAGAATCTAGTATGGCTCCTGATTCTCTGCCTCCGGCTCCTTGAAAGCCAGACAGATACTACAGGGTTCCTGATTCCCACAAATTCCTTTTCAAGAATCCTATTGCAGATCCTAAAACCATTTCTCAGGGTTCCAAGGGCATTAAGGCCTCTACTGGTAAAAATCCTACCCCTTCAGATAGATATTCCAGGGCGCTGGATAGATGGGGTAAGAAGGTTTTCACTTCTGCAACCTTGACAATCAGAGCTTTAAACTGTCAGTTTCATATGCTTAAATACCAACAGCATATCATGGGTCTGTTTAAACAGAAAATGATGTTAATTGCTGACTGTGTCAAAAATAAGGATTTACAGGATTTATTGCATTCAGCTGAACAAGTTGGAAAACATACTTTGCAATGTGGTTTTGATTCTTTTTAGGCCTCTTGCAGGGCTGCTGCAACTGGGTCTGTGCTAAGGCGGCATGCTTGGCTCAAAGAGCAAATGCTGCCTGATCATGTTAAAGAAACATTGTAGGATGCTCCTTTACACCAGGACCGTCTCTTTGGTAATAAAGCTGAAGAAGTTTTAAAAAAGATGGAAGATAAAGCTAAATCAATGCAAACTGTGAAAGATTTCTTACAAGTGCAACCTCCTAGATTTAGTAGACATTGGCCTACTAAGAACTGGTCCTTTCCAGTTCCTTTGAGAGACACTCAAGCCAAACCCAGACATTCCAAAGGCTCCAGGTTTCAGTCACAAGGGACTTTTAGAAAAAAACAATGGGGTGACTCCACCTCCAAATCTGGAAACAACAAGGCACCTCCCTATGGTAAATAGTCTCAAGGACTTCCCTCTACACTTTCCAAGCACTTACCTTATACCCGCCCCTTTGTGGGGAAAACTGGTACTTCATGCAAGAAACTGGCAAGTTATAACCCAGGACAAATGGGTTTTAAATATAGCAACCCAGGGATACAGATTTCATTTCCACACATTGCCAATTCCAAACATATGGCCAGACTTGCCCGCAAATCAGTGGGAAGAGGCCCAGAAACAAATACTGTCCCTCATGAACATGGGGGCTATTCAACCAGTACCAGAAGATGAAACGGGACAAGGTTTATATTCAAGACTTTTTCTGGTACCCAGAAAAGACAAATCATGGCATCCAATTCTGGACTTATCTACTCTAAACACATTTCTGGACATTCCAAAATTCAAGATGCTGAGTCTTCAGTTACTTCCTATGCTAGGCAAAGATGCCTGGTTGGTAACTCTAGACTTAAAAGAGGCTTACCTTCATATCCCAATCAGAGAATCTTACAGAAGATACCTCCGCTTCAAAGCAGGCTACTTGCATTACAAGTTCTCTGCACTGCCCTTTGGCTTGTCTACTGCACCCAGAGTCTTCACAAAGTGCCTGGCTCCAGTAATTGCATTATTTAGACAAAGAAATATTCAAATATATTCCTACCTGGACGAGTGTCTAATTCAGGCAAAAAACAAGGACATTCTTCTAAAGTATCTGGCATTTGTATAAAGGGTTCTAACGTGTCTATGGTACACCATAAACGAAAATAAATCACAACTAGTACCCTCTCAAAAACTTACATTCCTGGGTGCAAGCTTGAATACAACTGCCCAGATGGCTTACCTTATGCCAGAAAAGCAAATTCATTTGGTAACTTACTTCAAACAGGTGGCCACAAAATCCCTGCTAACTGCAAGACAAATTCTGCAAGCCTTGGGGTTCATGTCCTTCTAATTCCATATGCAAGACTGCATATGAGGAAACTTCAGTGGTACATAAAAAGTTTATGGAGTCAACATTGTCACAGCCTGGAAACAACGATTCATATCATACCATGCCTGAAACTAGAGTTCCTATGGTGGGCAGAGGCATGCCACCAAAACAAGGGACTGCCATTCACTCCACCTCCTGCCGCCCAAACCCTAACCACAGAAGCATCAGACTATGCTTGGGGGCTTATCTGGCAGGGAAGTGCATTCAGGGCAAATGGAGACCAAATCAAATGTACCTTCATATCAATCAGAAAGAGATGCTAGCTGTACAGAATGCTCTGACAGCCTTCAAGGACTACCTTCATCCAGGACAATTACTGATAAAGACAGACAACACCACAGTTATGTGGTACATAAACAAGCAGGGGGGTACACACTCCTACCCCTTTGCAGACTAGCCATGGCATTGTGGAACATGGCATTGACCTACCAAATACAACTACAAGCTCAATTTCTGCTAGGAAAGCTGAATACTCTGGCAGACGAACTACACAGAAATCTCATGGACCCACACGAATGGTAACTGGAACCATGGATTTTTAACATGTTGACATGAAAATGCAGGAGCCCAGACATAGATCTTTGTGTCTTACCCCAGAATTATCAGTTGGATAAATTCTGCACAAGAACTCATCACAAAAAAACCTGGAAAGTGGATGCTCTATCATTCAGCTGGAAAAACCTTTCAGTCTATGCTCCCGCCTCTGCACTCCAAAGTTCTACTAAAAGTCAAACAGGACAAATCAAAAATGATTCTGATTGCTCCAGACTGGCCTCGCCAACACAGGTACCCACTCCTGCGCAATGTGTCACACCTTCCAACGTGGCACCTGCCTCAGACACCTTACTTACTGTCTCAGCAGAAAAACAAATTCTGCACACTCAGCTCCAAACTTTGAATCTTGCAGCGTAGCTAATCACCAAAGTTCACCCTTAGCATCTCTCAGTAAACCTGTGATGGATGTCATTTTGGAGGCGAGAAGGCCTAGTACTAGAAAATCTTATACTGAAAAATGGTAAAGATTCTGTGCATGGAATCAATCACTAGGAATAAGCACAGCTGTGCCCAATATTCCTCAGATTTTACAATACTTAACTGAGATACTTCACAAGAGCATGTCCTTTTCTTCCATAAAATTCCATGCCTCAACCATTTCAGCTCATTACAACACAGAACCTCCCCTCTTCTCTCATCCTCTGCTAAAGCAGTATCTCAGAGGGGCCAAAAACGTAAGACCACCCAGAAGAGCTCCAACCCCTGCCTGGGACCTCAATTTTGTATTGGAAAAACTCACTCTCCCTCCTTTCCAGCCAGCTGCTACTGCAAACTTAAAATTTCTGTCCTGGAAAACAGCTTTCCTTTTAGCAGTCACTTCAACTAGAAGGATTTCTGAATTACAGGCTCTTATGGCAGTGGAGCCTTTCATTATATTTCATGCGGACAGGGTGTCTCTCAGGACCAATCCATCCTTCATGCCTAAGGTGGTATCCAGTGTGGCTCTTAATCAGACTATGCATTTGCCAACCTTCTTTCCCAATCCACAGAACAAGGGAGAGCGGATTCTGCATTCATTGGATGTACACAGACAACTTAGATTTTAATTAAACAGGACAAAATCCCTAAGAAAATCTGAACAACTACTGGTGTCATTTGCTGCAGGGGCAGAGGGAAAGGCTATTTCAAAGCAGACTATTTCCAAATGGATAAGCCATTGTATTTGGTTCTGCTATATGCACCATGGTAAAACTATCCACCACGGGATCAGATCTCATTCCACCAGGGCTGCATCTACTTCTACAGCCTTTCTCAGAGGTGTTCCTACCAGAGACATTGTAGAAGCTGCTACCTGGAGCTCAGTTCATACATTCACCAAACATTACCATTTGCCTTTCTTCTCTAAATCTAGAGCTGGCTTTGCCACTGCTGTCCTGCAGGGCCTAATAGCTGGTCCTAATGCTGTATAAATCCATCCTCCCAACCATAGCTTTGGGAATCTACCCAAATGTAATGACTGCAACAGTGAAACATGAGGAACATAGTACTGTTGTGTACACTTACCATGAATATAGATGTTCGAGTGTATTCACTGTTGCAGTCTTGGTTACCCTCCCTCCAGCCCCCTGTTTTTTCTCTTACTATACTTCTACTTATTTTTACTATGCTTGAAAGCATTTTTGGTGTATTTGCTTGTGTTTGGAGGTATATTTCTTGTGTTTTTAATTATATATATCTATATATTTTGCTCCCCATTTGGGGGGCACCTGAATCTGTGGCAAGAAAAACTGCTGTAATGGCATTGGCTGCATGTTTTATACCGCTGACGACCTTACGTCATGGAAGAAGGGAGAGCAACTGACGCAGGACCCAAGACTTTGTTAATCAGGCCGACTGAGGGCAACCTGCCAGCAGATTACCCCAAATGTAATGACTGCAACATTGAATACACTCGAACATCTACATTTATGGTAAGTGTACACAACTGTACTTTGTCATTGGTAGTGGCCAGAAACTGTAGTTCCTAGCACCACAGGCAGGTGCAGCTAAGGCAAATGAGGAGTGAAAGTAGTAGGAACGAGCAGCAGTGGATGACAATGCTGGCTGAAAGAAGGTGCCATGCACCATGATACTGATTAAAAGGCAGAACTCTGCGGGACTGCTTTTCATGCTCAAAAGCCCAATACTCAAACATGCATAGTTTGGTCACTCTTTACATTAGAAAGATACATCCCATATCACAATATTAGACAGGCAGGGCAATTTTATTTCAATTTCTGCAGATGGGGAGAAACCATTTGTACACAAGTACAACTAAGGAGATGCATAAGTAACAATGGGACATCCTATCATACAACAGACTGTGCTGACTCAAGGATAGGATTGACCAACATCATGGTGATAGCATGTAATTTCCCTCTCTAGCCATAATGTGTATGATAACATTTTTACACTGAAAAGGTTTGTCACACATTGTAGTGTAGCAAATAAGTTTTAAATGATTGATATGTAAACACAGCAAGATAATATTGTAGAGAAGTTAGTTGTTGCATTTGAAATATTGTTTGTGACTCTGATCTATGGCTGTAGGTGAGGTGTAATAGTGGCCTACAAACTTACAATCTGTGAAATAATTATGTGAGGTTTGTGAATTTATATACATCCTTCATTGCTAGCAATGGTCGTAATAGGAAGTTGTATTTATTATAGAGAATATAATATCAGGAAAGCAGGGACTGAGGTTTGCAGTATTCCAAACAATAAAGTAGCATCAAATGGTTGCAATGTTACTTTTTTATGTCATTGCACCTCCCATTTAACCATCCACATCTTTTCCATTTTAATCTCTATGCTGTCCATTTTGTTTGTGTTATTATTTGAAAAAAATACATAAACACATAATGAACATAAATGACTTACAAAACATTTTTCCAATTATTCAAAACTATCCATTGCATGCTGTTTGCCATATACCAGGATCATACCTCCCAACCTGGAAACATCAAAAATCTGGACAAGGCCCATGAAAAATAGGTACAAATCTGCACGCTGATTAACATCTAATTTGCATACATAATAATGTAACCCCACCCACCCCAATGGAATTGTGGGATATCAACTTTCTAATGCAAACTGAAGAACAGACAACCAAAATATGGCACCGCTGACCCCCTGCAGCCATCCCAATGTCCCAATACCTGGGGATTTTTCCTCATTTACCATAAACACTAATGTGTGCATACTGCTTTACCTCTACAATAATTATTTGGATCTTATTTTGACAACTGCTAAACAAAGCAATACTGTCTCAATGAAAATAGACTTGGCATTAAAATTTCTCTGCCCTTGAAACTCACATTCATTAAAATAACATTAAAACCCACACCACATCCAAAGAAAATGCATCTGGCCAGTGGTGGATAAAGGTTACCTTTGGGCCGTTTTCAAATCATTGGCCCCTTGCACACAAAACAAGAAACATGTATGTGTTCTTTTCTTTTCTTTTCTTTGATGCACCTTCCTGACTTTAAGTTATATTCCTTGTATAATATGTATAATACAACACACTTGTTAGAGCGCATTTTAAATTTATTGTTTGAACATTTTTCCAGTAGGCTTTACTGTAGGCAATGAAACAAAATGCATGAACCAATAATGACAAAACTGTCCAATTCAGAACATTTCCATCATAAAAGTCTGCTTCCACACCCACACTATAAATAGAATGACAGTAGTGTAAGACATACGCACAGCTTCTTACATTTATTTTCAAGTTTAGTTTTTTTGGGGGGGTACAAAAGGTCAAAAAACAGGAACACATTTTAAAAAGTGCTTGTATAATCTTGGAAACTTGCTAGAATAAAATGTTACCACCATGCATGTCACTACAAGTCTTGAACCTTGGAACCTATGTACTACACTTAGAGCAACATACCACTATGCCAAATCAGCAGTTTCCTAAAAAATCGAAAGACTGAAATATGATGTCTATCATTTAGTGAATTCAATTCTCACTTCTCACCATAACTCTCAACCACTTAGCACAAAACTCCTGGATAAGCAAAGCCAATAATGGGGGAATACAAATTCAGTTCTCACTTCTCACCACAGCTCTCAACTCTAAGAATAAAAAACCTGGACAAAGCTCACAAGTGGTGGTGGCTATTTTCCAACTGGTTTGTAGCCCTGATGGTGCTGACGTCATTGTGCACGTGATGATGTCAACTCCAACAGCGCGGTATTTGAAAAAAAAATAAATGAAAAAAAATTGGGAATGAAGGGGTGCCACATGGGAATCATGGCACACCTTCATTGGACCCCAAAACTTGGTAAAACCCGAGTAATTTGGTATGGTTGAGAGGTATGACCAGCATTACTGGTCAACAGTGAACAGAGAGTAATGACATTTTACACTTTGGTTTAAAAGTTTAGTTGGGATATTTGGTAGGCATCTTAATTTTTACAGGCATCACCTGGGTTTAAATACCCTGTGCTTCTGAAGTATAACCAAACTATGCACTTGTGATGTGCTGAAGAGGTCAGAAAAAGGCAAAAACATGCAAGTCCACAGCTAGTGGGGAATTGGCCCTATTGGCTTGAATGTAACCATAATGATTTAAAAAGTAAAAAAGGCATGGGCATTCAGAAGCCATGTCGATGATATACTTGATGTCCTTAATAGGTCATTTTAATATGTCCCATGGGCCTACAAGAAGCTTAATGTGTTATGTAAAATCTTCATCTTGCAGTATTTTTACTGAATGGGTTGTTCTTGTGAACATTTTACCCCTGGTTTTAAGGCTAGTTAATGTCATATAACCAAATCTAGGACAATTCCAATGCATGCTCTGAGACTTTGCATTAGTCACATAACAAAGTTTAGATTCCTTGCAGGTCAGTAAACTAGTCTCCTGAAGAACCATGATGACAGACTGCAGCAGGGCCAATACCAGAGCTTAGAATACACCTCAGAGGCCTGGGACCATCTGGTATGTGAGCTCACCAGTGCTACTGGCATCCCCCATACAGGTCCGTCATCATTATGATGACCTGAGATGGAGGAAGGGGGTGCTCTTTCCCCAATGGATCCAAGATGCTCAGGCCCGGAATGCCACAGAAGTTTGTAAGTATATCTACAGGTAATATATCAAATTATAGTAGGAATATCTGATAGAGAGAGGTATGCATAATGGTGGGTTTTCTCCCTACAGCTGCAAAGGAGAAGGCTCATAACATGGAGGACCAAGCAGGATGACTACTACGAGTCTGCTATAGGCCTCAGGTAGATGTAAAGTGAGGGCAGACTTGTAGAGTATTGAGCAGTATTGTTGTGAAAAATATAAGCCTATACAGCTGGTAATAGACTGTTTTTCACTCCCCCCACCCCTTATCTGCATGAATAAGTATTATTCATATACTAAGGGTATGTTGTTCTCAAATCCTAATGTTGGAACGTTTGTCCTATTACTGTTCATATATTTAAATGGTTCAATGCTAACATACCTTGTTGAATTTCCATTGTTGTTAGCCTGTTGCCATAAATGTTACTGGCATGCTGTAGAATAATGACTGTTATTCCATTTTTGCATGTGTGCTGTTTGCCATGCAATTTCCCCAATTCTATTGTTCTGGGTTAACTGTAACACCCATGCATTCTGTTATAACTAATACTGAAATGTTTTGTTCATGACTAACCAGTACACCTTGAAAAACCTTAACACCATAGCATGTTTCGGTAGGCAGATCCCAGCGGATTTGCCTGTCTTGCCTTACTTGGATGTGGCACCAAGTCCAAACACATCTCTGACCCAACATCGAACTGCCTCCTCCACTGGTCCTGCACCACGCTCGGGTGGAACTGCATCAGGGGATGGGGCCAGCCCCTGGGCATGGGCACAGAGAGGACTCTGTCACATGACACCAGTTCCGAGGTGTCACCTGACACCAGTTCCGAGGTATGGTGCACAGGGTCATCCAGAGGGACTTGGATGTAAGCCTGCACCAGATTGAGGGCAGAATGGTGCACTTTGAAAGGCAGGCTGGCCCAATCATTCAGCCCCCAGCACAGCCACTTTTGGGGCCATGAAGGTGCAGTGGTGACTGCCCATGGGTGGGGACTTCAGTCCCTCTGTTTCCATTTGGGGGCATATGGCCCTCCAATTCCCAATCACCCTCCTCATCCAAGGTGTTTATCTTCCTCATGTGTCATACACTGCCCCATCTGCTGTCTTGTTTGTCTGCAAAAGCAACCTCTCCTACCCAAATTACATCCCCAAATGTACCTACAACCCTTCCTCAACATCCCACTTTCACCTTAGATAAAAAGGGGGCATATGTTCCCACAAAAATAGTCTTGTCCAATACATAGCTCTCCATTTTGCCCCATGTACACTTTCATGAATCACTCATCCCATCAGTTAATCAACAAACTTATGTCCCCCATACACCTCCCAGTCATTTAACATTAGGGAAAATGAAATTCACTACTGGCAGGTATTGAACCCATAACCTTGTGCATTAGAGTCAGAGCAATAAATCACTACACTAAATCTGCTGTGGGAATGAGCAATGCTTTTATAAATATATCATGCATCACAGTCATTTTGCATTAGGGAAAAAAAAAAGTCATCACTGCTACGTCTTGAACCCAGGACCCTGTGCACTCTAGTCAGAGAAATGTACCACTACACCACATCTTCAGTGAAGTTTAGTAATGCTTTTGAAAATATATCATGCAGTCCAGTCATTTAATATTAGAGAAAAAAAACATCACTGAGAGGTCGTGAACCTAGAACACTGTGCACTAGAATCAGTGCAATGTACCATTACACCAAATCTCCCATCATAACTAACAATGCTTTTGTATATATAGCATGCATTACAGTCATTTAACATTAGAGGGAAAAAAGTCATCACTGGCAGGTCTTGAACTGGGTGGAAAAGGCCTCAAAATACTTTAACCTACAAACGCACAGACAGAGCAGGTGAAGTGAGATTAAAACCCTTACCTGACTACTATTACATAATGGAAGTCACCTTCATACTAGCATGTGCCAGTGATTGCCACGTACTCTTCTATGAATCAATCACCCCATCAATTAATCAACAAACTTATGTCCCCACACACCTCCCTGTGGGATGTGAGGCTCCAAATTATCCACATTATTCATAGCTGTTGCTGCCCAAGGAATGGATAGCTATGGTCCTTTCTTACACCTGTCCTGCACATCCCTACCTGCCTTTCATAATGTATTTCCCTTGCTTGTTCCTGTTTCATCATTTTCGTATCACCCCCTTTTTTTTTTCTTTTTGGAATTAACACGGGTTTAAGTGGGAGTAGGCACTGCTAAGCAAAGCTAAGCATCTCTTGGCACCACTTAACAACATGCAAAACACACAAACCCACTTAAACTTGCTTAAAACTGCTTTAATCACTCTCTCATTCAACCACTGTTATGCCCAGCAACAAAATAACCAGCCCTAGCAGGTCTCAAACCCAGGACAGGGTACACTACAGTCATAGCAACATACCAATGCACCAAATCTGCTGTAAGAATTTCTAATGCTTTTGTAAATATATCATGCATTACAGTCATATAACATTAGTGAAAACAAAAGTCCCTACTGGCAGGTATTGAACCCAGGAGCCTATACATTAGAGTCAGAGCAACATATCACTATGCCAAATCAACTATGGGAAGTAGAAATGCTTTCTGAAATATATCATGCGTCACAGTCATTTAGCATTAGGGGGAAAAAAGCCATCACTGCCAAGTCTAGAACCCAGGACCCTGTGCACTCAAATCAGAGAAATGTACCACTACACCAAATCTTCAGTGGAAATTGCTAATGCTTTTGAAAATATATCATGCATTACAGTCATTTAACATTAGGGAAAATGAATAATCATTGGTAGGCCTTGAACCCAGGACCATGTGCGGTAGAGTCAGAGCAATATACTGCTATACCATATCTCCTGTGAAAATTGCTAATGCTTTTGTAAATATATCATGCATTACAGTCAGTTAACATTAGGGGAAAAAAATTATCACTAGCAGGTCTTGAACCCTGCATGCTGTCAACCAGAGTCCGAAGAAAGTACCACTACACCAAATCCCCCATCAACACTGCAAATGCTTTTGTAAATATATCATGCATCACAGTCATTTCGCATTAGGGGGAAAAGTCATCACTGTCAATTCTTGAACCCAGGACTCTATGCACTCAAATCAGAAAAATGTACCGCTACACCAAATATTCAGTGAAAATTGCTAATGCTTTTGAAAATATATCATGCATTAGTCATTTAACATTAGGGAAAGCAAATCATCACTGGTATGTTTTGAACCCAGGACCCTGTGCAGTAGAGTCAGAAAAATGTACCACTACATTATATCTCTTTTGAAATTTACACATGCTTTTGTAAATATATCATGCATTACAGTCAGTTAACATTATGGGAAAAAATTATTACTAGCAGGTCTTATACCCTGGACGCTGTGGACAAAAGTCAGAGGAATGTACCACTACACAAAATCCCCCCTCAAAACTAATAATGCTTTTGTATATATAGCATGCATTACAGTCATTTAACATTAGAGGAAAATAGTCATCACTGGCAGGTCTTGAAATGGGTGGAAAAGGCCTCAAAATACTTTAACCTACAAACACACACACACACGGCAGGTGAGATGAGATTACAACCCCTACCTGGCTACTATTACAGAATGGAAGTCACCTTCATACTAGCATGTGCCATTGATTGCTATTGGTGTGCAACTGTCTGCATGAGGATATCCCTCTATGCCTTTCAGAGTCTCTTTCTCTCTCTCTCTCTCTCTCTATGTCTCTGTCTGTCTGTCTCTCTCTATCCATCTCTGTCGGTCTCTCCCTCTGCCTGTCTATAATTGATATATTTGTATATGTTACATATATATATCTGTATGCCTATCACACTCAACAGATGCAGATATAACACATATGTGTCACCTCCAGGTAGCTGCGGGTATTACTGTCTGATGGGAGTGGGGAGACACAGTTAAGGTGTACCTAGCTGTCTGTATGAAAAGACATATCTGGACAACAGAGTTGTATACAAGTGTAGGAGCATGCCCAGTAAGACATTCAATAGTAAGAGCCTGACTCCATTCCAGAGGTAGCTGAAGTCTGGTCTAGAATTTTGTGTGCTAAAGCTGAATGGCTGATGAAGCTGTGTAAGCAGTCCAGCACCTCAGTGACATACTGTGTGAGAAATCTCCTGGCTGTGTGTTATCCTTATTAACTGAGTCATATCTTGGTGTGGGTACAGAGGGAATTGTACAGAGCATAGTTTTCAATAATATGTGTGGCATATTCTACATAGTACTGTGGTTTCCTGGTATGTGAGTGGCAGATCAGTATAGAATTAAGTCAGGGAGCACTGACAGACATTTGTTTACTGACCCCATACATTGCAGGGAACTAGGGTACAGCATAAAATGTTCTGGTGTGCACATTCTATCTTTGTCTGGCTGGTGGTTCTCCTCCCGTTATATGTCTCTCTTTGTCCTTCTGTAGTGCAGTCATGGCCTTTGTCCACAGTTGATGCTGTTATGTATTTGTATTTATGGTGTGAATGGGGTAGAAGTTGTAACATGACACACAGGGTTACAGACCTCACACCTCTGGATGTACCTGTTTAGATGGTGATGCACCATTGTGCCCCATAGATCTACTGTGGTCCTCAGATGGTTTGTGTTGCACTGTTATTGTCAGGCTACAGATTGGTCATAGCTGTCAGATTCTTACAGATAGACATCTGGACAGATCCATATATAACAGTCAGACATGGGCCCAGACAAGGGCAGGCTCTTAATATTGCTCTTCCAAACTTACACAGTTGGTGGAGCGGTTTTGTATTAGCTTGCAATTACTTTTGGGGATGACATCTGTATTTCTACTGTCTGACATTGCTGTTTTCACATCAGCCTTTATTGGTCTGCCAATAGTTTGTCACGCAAATGCAATGTAATAACAAGCAGAACAGATATATGAGGCATACATGTGGGCATTCTGTGACACCCTGTCATTCCATGGGTATGGATGGTGCCCACTTACTTGATGTCAATACTGACATAGTGACATGGCAGCCAACTTCTCACAACCTGCTGTTGTAGTATGCACTGTGTAGGTTACTCAGACCTCTGTATTGTTCATATGTGTGACCCCCTGTCCCTCCATTGTGCAGCTTTCCTGCAGTAATAAGTATTGCCTTCTGGACAGTGTGTACAAATCCAACTATAAGTGCAGCTGACATGCAAAATAACTGGCACAACCAGTCTGAAACTACAGGCCCTGTCAACCACAGTATTGTACGTAGATGACTGAGCCACAACAGCCACCAGTAAGTGATGTATACTTCCTGACAGTATTAACAATAAACAGACATAGCACATTGACCCCTGCATATTGCAGGCATGGAACAAATTCGCAAGTTGATTGGGGCAGCCCTGGGAATGTGTCGTCTGCTGTTATTACCCTACAAACATAAATGTTGCTACATTTCTATGGGAACACAGGTGCATTGGGGGAAGGGGGGCATACCTCTGAACTACACATTTGCATAGACTGTTCAAATGTTTGCTTTATATTTTGGTTCCATTTAGCATAGTATTGTACTTGTCTTGGAGAATGCTAGCATATCACTAAAGACCAAAGGTTAGAAATTAATGACAGGCATTTGAGTTTCAGACTTCTTACCATTCAGAGAGTTAATGCAACTGTAAGACCTGCTGTAAGTGTGTAAGAGGAATATTTCATCATTGTCCCTATCTGTGGTCCTTTGCCACATATTTCTTTATGGCTTTGTATAACTGACTAGCTGCGATAGGCTGAGAGATGTGTATGGGACTCTAACATTGACATCCATGCATGTGACCTATGACCTCACAGTTTTAGTCCTCCACATATACTGCAGTGGTTTTTGTCACCTAGGGGACTACTGCATATTCTGGAGAAGCCAGTATTTTTGGACATTTGTCCTGTTCTCCCAAATAGCTGTCAGTATGCTGCTATCGCGTAGGCCACACCATTCCCTTGCATACATGCAGTGATACCATAGATATGTTACCACAACATACTATTCCATTCATTAGTTGTTAAAAAAAGTGACTTACCTTAGGCCTGCAGCAGTTGTGAGGACAGTGCTTCAGGGCTGACTCTGATAAATGCAGTACACAGCTTATACATGGTAAGGTACAGATAGTGTGATGTGTGTGTCATCCTTTTCACTGTGTGTGTGAGTTGGAGATAGGTTTCAGTCCCTGGGTCCCTAGGGTGCCAGTGTATGTGCTATGTGTTGCCTCTTTGCCAAGGGCAGGGCATATTGGGCATGCCAACATCTGCCTACAGAGACAGGCTGAGGAGGTAATTCCTCTGAGTCCCCCTGTTCCTGTGAGGACCATGGCAATGTTGGGGGTCTGTGTCCCCCTTCCCTGTAATGTTCCTGCCACAGCTGTTTCTGCAGGATCATATTGTGTAGCATAGCACACAATGGAAAGTACTGCAGGGCTCCACCAAATATCTTAAGGCAGCAGAACCATGACTTGAGCAGCCCAAACAAATGCTCTACAATGTTCCTAGTGTGTGCATGTGCCTCATTATGGTGTTTTTCAGTGTGTGTGTGTGTGTGTGTGTGTGTGTGTGTGTGTGTGTGTGTGTGTGTGTGTGTGTGTGAGTGTGTGCATAGCCAGAATCCCCCACTAGATGGCCATATTTATTTATTTTATTTTTATTTTACATTTGTTAACAGGGAATGTCCGACTGGAGCAAGGACCATTTACAGCAGAGGCCCAGGGAGAAAACCTCCACATAAAACAAATACAGTGGTAGATATATATAAACAATCACGATATATATAAACAAAGGATATATAATACAATGCAATAAAAAATGTATATATACAATTGTTTGTTCTATGCAAGCTTATGCAGTCATAGTTTACACATAGTTGAAATTGGATAGGAGTATTTGGGAGAGAAATACTCCCTATTTGCTTATGCAGTGAAAGAGGTATCTCACAAGAGATAATATACAAATACAAAACATAATGGTTTGTGTAGAAGCTCCTCATGGGAGTATTTTTATTACAGTATTGTAGGTATAGTAAAGAGTGAGAATATTGGGTAGTAAGAGTGTGGGAGGGGGGAGTCATCTAAGTGATGCAAGGATATAGCCAGGACTGTATGAGGTGCGACTTGAATAATTTTTTGTATAGCGATATAGATGGAGACGAAAAATAAAGTACAGGTCACCGCTGAATTATTCTTTGTAGAATCTCCTTTATTAAAAGTAAGCACTTTCGGAATAATCCTTCATCAGTCATAATGCAAAGTAACAAAAGCAGCCATATTTAAAACACAGATCATCCAATCACTTACTCCTAAAAGCCCGCCTTTTTTGTAAAGCAGGTTTAATTGGTAAAACATTGTTAAGACCAGGTGGTCTATGTGCTCTTAAATCTACTATCCACTTGGATTCAGCTAATGCTGTTCTCTGCTGAATGTCCCCCCCCCCCCTCATTAGTGGCAATATTTACAATGCATCTGAACTTAAAAGTGTGTGTGGGATAAATCTCTATATGTCTGAATAAAGCATTGCTCGTTTGACATGTTCTAATATTACTAATATGCTGTAAAATCCGAACCTTCAGCATGTTATTTGTCATACCTACATAAAAACTTTCACATTGTTCACAATTGGCCATATATACTAAGTGTTTTGTCCTGCAAGTAGCCCTCCCTTTAAATATGTAAGTTTGTATCTTATCAGGATGTTTAAATTCAGTGTCACTATTAATATATTGACAAGCCTTGCAGTTACCACAGGGATATGTGCCTGCTATCTATTGTAGGTCTCTTATTCAAATATGTCTCCTTACATAACAGGACCTTGAGATTGTTGTTTCTCCTATAATTAAACATAGGACGTTCTGCCACTACGTCCTTAAGACTAATATCACTTCTTAGGATATTCCAATTGTTCTGAACTATATTACATATGTCTTTAATATTACTACCATACGTTAAAAGTATTTTAGGTTGTTCCTTCCTGCTACTACATAATCCTGTATCTATTTGTCTGCCAATAACAGGACCTTGCATCCATGGCCTATTCTTTGTCTTCCTATGTAATACATTGTTACTAACCACCTTACTAACCATGTTCCTCTCATAACCCCTATCCAAAAAATGTCCACTCAGCCTAGAAAGTTCCTCATCACAATAAGTATCTTCAGAACATACCCTAGATATCCTACCCACTTGGCTCTTGACAATATTGGGAAAGATATGCCTCAGGTGCATGCTGTCATAGGATAACAATGCATTTTGCCAACATTGTTTCCTGTACAATTTCGAGGTGAAACCAAGGTTACTCTGTTCCACACAAACATCCAGGAACTCTATCTGAGTAAAAGAAGTTTTGGCACTAAAGGTCAAAAAAGTGGTGGTGGTGTGGAGAAAGGCTAAAAGCTCTCAAAGGTAGAAGTGTCCCCATCCCACAAAATAAAAACGTCATCCACAAATCTGACATACAAAACTATGTACTTATTCCATTCCTGATTATTAAGAATTTCCTTGGTTTCCCATTTGGACATAACCAAATTTGCATATGTATTAGCACAGGGTGTGCCCATAGCTACCCCCTGTGCTTGTCTGTATATGGACCCTGGTCCTATAAAGACATTGTTGTTCAATACCAAAGCTAGTAAATTCTCCACAACCTGTCGCTTATGCTCAGTTGCTCCCAATCTACTTATTACTTCACCCACTGCTGTTATCCCATATTGTTGTTCAATAACAGTAAACAAACTGTTGACATCCAGTGTAGCCATCAATAATCCACCATGTTTGAACTTGGTGGCCGCAGCTAATAGCCCCAAGAAATGCCCTGTGTCTCTTAGAATGTTATCTATCTGTTCTAAATATGGTTTAAGTGTAAACTCCAACCATATAGAAATATTCTCAGTGACCCACCCTCTCCCCGAAACAATGGGTCTGAGTGGTGGGTCTGTCAATGATTTATGTATTTTGGGCATGGCCTTGAATACAGGCGTAACTGGTTTATCTACCTTGAGGAACAGTTTGTTTACTGTTAATAATCAGGAATGGAATAAGTACATAGTTTTGTATGTCAGATTTGTGGAGGAGCTTAGTATGGGGTGAGGGAGAGATTTTGTGCCATTTTTGGAGGTGATAGTGAAGGAGGTAGGTATGGTCCTGGATTTATTGGGGTAAAGAGAAGTAATTTTGTCTTGTTGGGGTTTAAAATAAGTTGAATATCAGTAATCCATTTCTCGATGGAACAGAAGGATTCTTGGTTAAGGTTTTGAAGGGTGGCTATGGATGGGGCTGAGCAGATTTAGGTGGAGTCATCTGCATACTGTATGAGTGATGCTTGCAGGGTGCAGATATGTAATTTATTGGTGAAAATTGTGAATAGTAGGGGACCTAGTATTGATCCTTGTGGAACGCCAGTAGTAGTTGGTAATAAAGGTGATAGTACACCCTGCCATTTGACTGCCAGTTGTCTATCAGAGAGATAGTTTTTGAAGCAAGAAGTAGTGGAGGGGGCAAAGGACATTGTAGTTTGAGTGTCTAGAAGTAGGTTGTGAGAGGCCATGTCAAATGCCTTAGATACATCTAGGAATATGGCTTATATGAAGTGATTGTTGTTGCTAAGTTGGTTAATCTGATTGGTGAAGGACAGAAGAGCAGTAGTTGTACTATGATTTGGGCAGAAGCCATGCTGCGTAGAGGAGAAAAGATTGTGTGAGATTAAGAAGTGCATCACTTGTGTGTGAATATATTTCTCTAGGAGCTTGGAAAGGTGGGATAGGATAGCAATGGGGCGGTAGTTTGATAGCTCATAGGAGTTGCCACCTTTCTGTAGAGGAATAATGTATGACACATTCCACAATTTGGGGATTTGAGCTTCTTGTATGGAGCGGTTAATAAGAACTGAGACTGGGTAAGCCAGGGACTCTGCAGCTAAGTTTAGGAAATTAGTGAGTAAACCATCTGCTGCGCGGGTGGTAGGATTTAATTTTAATAGCAGTTTTTTTACTGTGGAGGTTGGTACAGGTGAGAGTGTAAAGGAGGATAAATCTTTGTTATATGTAGTTGTCGTGAGTGTAGGATTATTGTTAGATAGTTGGGTAGTTTTGCCGGGTTTTAGAAGGGAATTGGTAGCTTGCCAGAATTTTTGTGGGTTTTTGGAATGTTTGTTTTGGACATTAAGGAAGTAGTGTTGTTTATCCATTTTTATTTGTTTTTTGGCCTGATTTTGAAGTTGTTGATATATTTGTCTAGTTTGGCCATTACTGTTTTTTCCAATTCTTCCAGGTATTGTCCCTGGTTTCTAATAGGGCTTTTGTGGTCCTATTTAGCCAAGGTGCATAGTTAAATTTGTTCGACATTTCTTAATGGGGGCTATTGTATTTATAACATTTATAAAAGTACTATTGAAAAAGTTGACTGTCTGGTCTAGTACTAGAGTCTGTAGCAGGTGCCAGTTACATTGTTGTAGTGTTCTATTGAGAATTTGTGGATTAACCTTGTGTTCATCTCTAATTGCCTTATCCTTTACTTGTCTGAGCCTTTCCTTCAATGTTATTTCAAATATTTCCTGTGATTTTAAACTCTGATGTCACTGTGAATATATACAACACAGAATCACTATCAGCCGGGCATACTTCCACAAAAGTGCGTTTTGCCAAAAAACACTTTCTCTGAAGTATGCCTGCAGCTAGAGGGAGTCATGAGGGATGACTGTTTTGGAGAGCGTACTATGGTGTGGATAAGGGAATATTCTCTTTTCCTCACTCTAGTGTGATCTCGGAGTGAGAATGTTAAAGTGGGGGGTGGGTCGTTACTGATGCCATATCCTTTGGTATACGTTGTGCAATATAGAATGATTTCCTTACTACCATAGACACTGTCATGGTTAAAGATAATATTACTGCCTACATGCTTTCCCAGTAGTAAGGGATATGTCTATTGGTGTTCCCTGAGGGGTGTCAGGAAGAGAGGGCTAAAACCTGGAGCTGAATTTGTTGACCAGTGGATTTGCAATATCTTCAATCTCAATGTAAATTTCTTATTCAGAATTAGTTCATTGCATATCTATGCACTGCCTTTGAGGTTGTAGATTTAACTGGAGGAAGCCTTGAGATTGTCCTCAGGCTAGAAGGCTCTTTTATCCCCAAATTTGGCTTTAATAGACTTTATTAGTTCTCTGAGTTGCTTGTTTAGAATGATGAGGGAGAGATTGAATTGCTTGACACTGCACTTCCTAATTTTGGCATGATTATCTTCCTTTTATTATACTGCCTATCGATGTTGGGATTCCAACATGTTAACTTGTTTTTTCCCCCCATTCTTATTTCTGGTAGGTACAGACATATGTATGCAGACTTGTATTAGCATGATTATACAGTTTTTTTGATAACAATTCCACATAGGCAGTGGTTTGTTGGGCACTTGGAATTTTGCCAGGGACTCATTTAATAGTCAAAAGTCAGCTTTAGGATAATTCCTAACTGTTCCAGGGCTGGACATCCAAGCATTATTTTTAATACATACGAGACAGTTTTATGGTCCAACCTTTCCAATATGGAAGGGTTGCAGCATTCTCCCATGTTTGTTCAGATCATATCCAGGAAATTTGTGCTCATAGTCAGACCTGGATCATGGTCAAATGGGGCCCTAGGCCCTAGCTGCTTTCCCCACAGCTTTATCAATATCCTGTTACTAGACTTTCTTTCCTTAATTACTACAAAACACTGTTGAAACCTGTCAGAACATGTATTATTTCATTTTATTTTTACTTCTACAATGAAATAGTTGAACGAATGATCATAGACAGTTGGATTTTATTTAAAACTCTTATTTAAATTTTTACTGCAAAAACACTGATGGCCATTTGCTAAACAGTTGTACACTGAAAACAGAGTTTGCATAAGAACAAATAAACACTTCTTCCCTTGAAAAATCACATTAAATAAAAATGCATACATTAAATTAAAAGACGTGCTGGCAACAGCATAGTGAAGTATGAATTAGCATCTATGTGAAGTGTTCGGAAAATCAATAGACAAATGCACAACATATTTGCTAACAGCTTTGGACAGCTCACTGCATCTAAGTGTTTCTCTTCCAGGATGACCTAGGAGCACTGGTTAAGTAACTTAGTCAGAGTCACACATTAAACAAATGAAGGCTGGGAGAGTTTAAACCTGCACTAAAGAAGTAGCTTTTTGCCATACGTATTTGGACTAAGTACTAGATAGACTGTTGTAGCCTAACACTGTGCTTTTCACACTCATTTGCCTGCAAAAAAACAAGGTTAAGTAAAATGTGTTCAATGTTAATATATTAACATTTAATGCACAGACTCATAGACTTCACAATGTCCAGTTTATTCATAGCCAGATAATAAACACACTCATAAAACATGGAAACCAAAGATTGTAGTGAAAGAACATGGGAAAAATGCTGACTTTCTCGTTTACTACAATCAGTTCCTGATTTTACACCATAATTGCTGTAGGTCATAGAAACCAAGTACATGTGTGCATATGCCAACCATCAATTATATTCATTAGTATGACTTTACATGTGTGGAAAGTGATCCCTGTATTGAACAAGCTCATAGTCTCATGCATGGTTACCACACACCACCTATGCTAGTAATGCTGCATTCTGTGTTTGTGCCTCTGTGTGCAAATGATGCCAAATTTGCATTTCTCAGCCCTCTAGATTAGATGGATATGGTAATGTCTGAGGTACAGTGTGTCCAGTTAGTGCACACCAATGCATAGCCTAGGATTGTTAAAGAATTCAACAGAAATTTTATTCTGTTTGCCTTGCCATGATCCATAGTTGTAGACCATGTAGCACCTATTTCATAATGACATAAAATATTACATGCACCTATGCCTTTCATGAGGACCAACTTCAGTCAGTTCCTCAGAAGATTCCTTAGCCACCATGCCTTCTGCTGCTGGCACATGCATAAGATGAAATAATTAAAGTTGCACTACTACTTGAAGTTTTGGCCCAATGCATTTGGCATTGTGTTAGGCTGTGCTCAGGTATATAATCAATTCTTTTTCTGGTATACAGAAGCATCATGTAGTTTACTGACAAATTGTTTGCACACACTACTCCATTGTGGCTGAACTCCTTATACCACTAACCAAAGCTCATGTGTTGATGCACTCGTCGATGGCTTGGACATCATCTATATTCTTTATTCTGCCATATTATTTTTATTATTGATTAATTTCTTAAATGGGTTTTTGAACTAGGCCTTTATGACAAAGGCCATGTGACATGCAAAAGTGATACCCTTGTTAATTTGCCCAATATGTATGGTATTTCATTGAAGAGTGTGCATACTATTTATGCATTCATGCATGTTTAAGAAAATTAATATCCATGTTATACACCTACAGCAGATATCATTCTACTCAGAAAATGGCTTTCTATATTACATGCATCATGTCTGTGAAGAAATGGTTACAGTTTTCCTTCAGTTCTAAAATGCTAAAGGTGTGCACAGGTCACCTCTGAGCAGACGGTAAGCGACTGAATAGAGCTGGAGTTCCTTCAGTCGGGCAGCATAAGACATATTTTTGAGACCCTTTATCCTTTTGGTGAGGAACTTTTGGGGCCTTTCCAATTGCTGCAGGTGTCGGGTCAGATACATTCCGAATGGGGCATTGTACTCAATCATTGGTCTGATGAGTGATGAGTACAGGGGAACGATGACCTCCCTTGATCTAGATGTGAAACCCTTCATGATCAAGTGGGCAATGTAGAAGGTCTTCCTAACTACTTTGGCAACGTGAGTGTCAAACGAATGGTTACTGTCAACCTGGGTCCCCAGATCCCTGATAACCTCTTCTGTGCTTAGTGGATTGCCACCTATATGGTAGCTAGGGGTAACCTTGTTTTTCCCGAAGGGTATGACTATGCATTTTTTGGCATTTAACTTTAGGCCATGGCTCTGGCACCAGTTATCCATTTCTATAAGACCCTTATGAAGGATATCTGTGTCACATGTGTTTTCGACTATGGCGCCCAGTTTGCAGTCATCTACAAACATTGTCAGCCATAATCCTCCTGTGTTTGCTTGTACTTCTGAAAAGTAGATGCCGAACAAGAGTGGGCCCAGGACTGAGCCCTGTGGGGCACCACTTGTGACAGGCTTTGAGTCTGACATGGCGCCAGCAACTCTGACCCTGTGGGTTCTGTCACTTAGCCAGTTTGCAACCCATCTTGTGACGTATGGGTTTACATTTAAGCTGGTGAGTTTTTCAATGATACCTGAGTGGGGTATTGTGTCAAAAGCCTTTGCCAGGTCAAGGTAGGCTGTGTGGACTGCCTTGCCCTCATCAATGGCCTTGGTGACTGTTTCGAAAAAGTCAACCAAGTTTAAAAGGCACGATCTGCCTTTGACAAAGCCAAACTGGGTTGGATCCAATGTCTGCAAGTCCCCTTTGTCTTTATTTATGAGTTCCATTATGATCCTCTCCATAGCTTTGCAGACCAGGCTTGTCAAGCTGATGGGATTGTAATTTCCAGGGTCGGTGGAGGCACCGCCTTTGTGAAGTGGGACCACAGTTGCCGTACGCCACTCCTTGGGTACGTATCCTGAGGTGAAGCTAAGATTAAACAGCTGCCCTAACTGCGGGTTTAATTCCTCATTGAGTTCGTGGAGCACACAATCGGGGACACCATTTGGTCCCATGGATGCTGTGTTTTTCGCCTTGGAGAGAGCACTTCTCACCTGAGCGTTTGAGATGTTTGGGGGGCTACAATCCTCTGGTATAGATATCTCTCCTTTTGGGGGGGAGGGGGGAGGAAATTTGCACTGAACCTGTCAGCCAGTATGTTGGCAATGTCTGTAGGTTCAGTGATTTTTACATCATTTTGAACTAATTCTGAGCATATCTGGGAGTTTCCTCCCAGGTTTCTAACATAGCTAAAAAAGGCCTTATGATTGTCTTTTGAGTCCTTAGCGACTTTTCTCTCAAAATTTGCCTTGGATGATTTTATGAGAGATCTTAGTTTTTTACTTATAATGATTAAGGGTGTCTTCCCTTTTAAGGATTTTGCTCTATCTTGTAGTAGCTTCCTCCTTTTGTTGTAGAGCTTGTTTATGGCTGGGGTCCACAAGACTGGATGCTTGCCTTTGGTACAAAGAGTCTTTGTTTTGTTTGGGATTGCCTGAGCCATGCAGTCCTGGAGGTGCTGGTAGAAGGCATTTGTAAGTGATTCAGCGGCTTGAGTAATGGTTTCCGTAGGCTCGGGGGCCTTGAAAGAGACCACACTAGTCTTTAGAAGTGTGAAGTCGGCTTTTGAGAAGTTCTTCATTGTGGTCTTTTTTATCTGGGGTGGGGGCGGGATGTGGACTTCCAGTGAGATTAGTTTATGATCTGATCTCACCAATGAGGGGTATACTTCCGGTGTTGAACAATGTGGCCCCATGTTCATGATGATGAGATCTAGTATGTTTTCTCCTCTTGTGGGGATGGTGACTAGTTGTTCCACAATGGCATTTGAGTTTATGAACTCTAGGAACCTTTGGGCTAGAGTGTTGGGGCTTGAGTAGTGATCCCAGTCTATATTCAGATAGTTGAAATCACCTAGTATGATGGTGTTTGGAGATACATTTATCCCCTCCAGTGTTTTCAGGAAAGCTGTGTGAGGTTCCTGAGTTTGAGAGGGTGGCCTGTAACATGCTACAAATTGCAGAGCAGTCTTGCCTACGGTTAATTGCACCTGGATGGTCTCCGATGCATCGTGCATTGCCACCAACCTTGAGGTGAGGGTGTCCTTGATGAATTTGGACACCCCCCTCCTTTCTTGGTGTTGTCCGGATTTTGGGGCCGGAACGCATGATATGAGGTAAAACCTGATAATGCCGGGGTGCTCTGAGGAGCCTTGAACCAGGTTTCAGTCACAGCACAGACATCGATGTTCTCCATACTGAGAAGGGCTTTGAGTGCGTGCATCTTGAGGTTGAGACTTCTGGCATTGAGCAGCATTACCCTTAGTTTTTTCCTTTTTTGTGTTCTAGGGTGGTAGGTTTAGAATTTGAGCCTTGCCTAAAAAAGGCACTATGGGGGTGGCAAGAGCCTTTGCCAATATCCAGAAGCCCTATTTCATGTTGTTCCTTTTGAAACTTAGAATTGTTTTGAACTTTGGGATAAATAAAAATGGCTTTAGAATGACTGAGGTCCCCGTACTGGAAAGATTTGCTTAGTGTAAATGCATGCTTTATATTTGAGGGCGGGAACACGATTTTTGACTATATAACTTATCTGAGAATGATGGTAATATTTACTCTTTTTTGGCTTTAACTGATTGTACAAGGATGTGCCTATGCAGCAAGTGAAAGGCAAATATAATCTTAAGTAGTTCATTTTCAGTAACAAAAATTTAAGGAACATTGAGTCTCCTTTTCTGAAGTCTGTTGTCTTATTGAAACTATGTAGTGAGCGTAGATAATACTCAGGTCAAAAGATTTGTCTTGAAATACTGTCAAGGGTTGTATCCAGACATATACAATAGTAGTTTTGAATATTTATGACTCCTGTGGCCTTAACTGTTGACTACAGACTTTCTTAATGCACATTATCCAGCTGCTCCATGAATATGCTTGTTCCCTATTGTGAAGGCTGCCTTGTACAGATCTTAACTGAATAATTAGGATGGTAAAGCAAATAGTAACACAACATAAATATGTGCAGGAATGAAACATAAACTAATCTTGTATTTAGCCTGTATGTGTATTTCTGTCACAAACTCTTCACCTCTTCCACCCTTTCTCTGACATCAAATAAACCTGCTTGATTCTAAC
This sequence comes from Protopterus annectens, assembly GCF_019279795.1. Lineage (NCBI taxonomy): Eukaryota > Metazoa > Chordata > Ceratodontiformes > Protopteridae > Protopterus > Protopterus annectens. The sequence continues at coordinate 704,786,857 of NC_056750.1, read as the reverse complement.
CTGCTTCCATCAGCAATAACGTGCTTAGTCCCTTGTGTGTGCCATAATACACCTGCAGCATACAGATAAGGACTGAAGAACTGCTACTCTTATGACTAATGTGTAAATAATCTCACCTGAAACATGACCATACCACATACCTGTTCTGTATTCCATCAGATTAAGACATGGTTGTATGTGTACACTGCTTATTTGTGAAAACGTCTGCACAGAGCAGTATTGACTACTTCTAATTCCCATTCTAAGTTTACCACCTGAAGATGTGTTTATGAATGCACTAATACTTTGTCATCAGCAGCACAACTGAGCTTCCAGCAGTGTGCTTCAGACAGTGAGTAAAACAATACTTAAATAATTATATAGGTAGTACAATGTTTGTATGTTTTTACTGAATTTTGAAGAAGGTATCTGGATTTGAGTGATTGACTCAAGTAAGTAGTCTGTTAATGTATTTCTGCACTGCAAATACTGCACATGCAACTGTGTTACATTGCTGGGTAACTTTTGCACACATAATCCATCAATGTTATTCTGAAGTGCACTGCCATACTTCTCTCCAGTTACATTTCTTTAATATACCATTTGAATACTGAAGCAGTAAAGCATTTGCAAAAACATTCCATCTCCAGCAGGGAGACTCAGACAGCATGAGGCAAGTGAAAGTGACAGTATAAATATGTACTATTTCCATGGAATCATCCCAGAATGAACTTGCAGGAATGCTTGATTGATAATCTACTGGTTTACATTTGTGATTGTTATTGACAGCCCATAATGTAAAACAGGTATACATTCCTTTCAGTAATTCAGTCTATATAAATGACAGTATATAAATCTTAGCAGAGAAGTATGTCATTACATGGAACAAGCACAGTGCTGTTAAATTGCCTGTCTCCAAACACATGCATTTGTCCCAAAACCTGTGATGCACAGTACAAGCTGTTCCAAACAATGACATTTTACTAAGTACAAATATGCATTTTCACACTGTTAAAGTCAGACTTCTCCTGTGTTGCTTGCTACTGATACTGTGATCTTTCAATTGTAAATTAGATAGGTAGGAGTTTTGTGTGTGTGTGTGTGTCTGTGTGTCTGCATATATGGATGTGGTTCTAGTGACCGTTCCTAGGATCATAGGAGGTTACTAGGCTATTGACCCTGAGGTCCTTATAAGCCTAACCAAGAGTTTAGCCCATATTTAGGCAAGTTAGAAAACAGAGCCCCTGTCCAGCAGGGACACAGGTGGAATCCCAGGTGTGTATTTTCTGTTTCCCAACCAGTTATCCAGGTTGCTCTTAAAAAGGGTTAATGAGGTACTCTGTTTGATGTGGAGAGGGAGTCTATTCAACAGAAGGGGGAGTCCTGGCATACAAATCTTTCCTGCCAACAAATCCTATTGATATCACAGATCAGGCTGAGGTCACACATACGGGTTGCTGTAGTGGAGCTTGACTTGCGTATGCAGTAGTCCCATCAAGGCGGGGTCTGAGATAGCTTTGTATGCCAGACGGAGGTCACCTCTGAGGAGTCTATATGAAACTGAGCAGAGGGACAGGGCCTTTAGCCTATCTGTATATGGTAGGTGTTTGAGGCACTGGATTCTCCTGGTGAGGACCTCTGTGGTCTCTCCAGCTGCTGCAAGTGCTTTGTGAGGTTCATGCCGAATTGGGTGTTAAGCTCAATAATTGGTCTTATAAGGGAAGAATACAGGGATCTTATGACCTCTTTGTGCCTGGATGAGATACCCTTACTGATGAGATACCCTTACTGATGAGGTGGGCCCTGTAGAAAGCTTTCTGGACAATGGAAGCAACACGGTCGTCAAAAGTAACGTAGCTATCAACCTGGGTGCCCAAATCCCTCACTACTGATTGTGTACTTAGGACGTTGTTATTAATGTAATATATGGGGATGTCACTCTCCCCAAAGGGGATGATGCATTTTTTTGGCATTCAGCTTGAGGTCACGTTTCTGGCACCAGTCGTTTGTTTGGGTGAGACCCTCTTGGAAGATGTCCACATCACTTGGGGAACTGATGACTGCGCCTAGCTTTCAGTCATCTGCAAACTTGGTCAGCCACAGCCCACTGGCCTCCCCTTATATGTGTCTCTTTGTCCTTGTGTAGTGCAGTCATGGCCTTTGTCCAGAGTTGCTGCTGTTATGTATTTTTATTTATAGTGTGAGTGGGCTAGTAGTATTAACATCACATAAAGGGTTACAGACCTCACACATCTTGATGTACCTGTTTAGCGGGTTGTGCATCGTGCCCCATAGATCTGCTGTGGTCCTCAGATGGTCTGTGTTGCACTGTTATTGTCAGGCTACAGATTGGTCATAGCTGTCAGATTCTTACAGACGGACATCTGGACAGACCCATATATAACAGTCAGACACAGGCCCAGAATGGGGCAGGCTCTTAATATTGCTCTTCCAAACTTACACAGTTGGTGGAGCATTTTTGTATTAGCTTGCAATTACTTTTGGGGATGACATCTGCATCTCTACTGTCTGACATTGCTGTTTTCACATCAACCTTTATTGGTCTGCCAATAGTTTGTCACGCAAATGCAATGTTATGACAAGCAGAACAGATACATGAGGCATACATGTGGACATTCTGTGACACCCTGTCATTCCATGGGTATGGATGGTGCCCACTTACTTGTCATTACTGACATAGTGACATGGCAGCCTTTATATCCTGGCAGTCAACTTCTCACAACCTGCTGTTGTAGTAGGCACTGTGTAGGTTACTCAGTCCTGTGTACTGTCCATATGTGTGCCCCCCTGTCCCTCCATTGTGCAGCTTTCCTGAAGTAATAAGTATGGTCTTCTGGACAGTGCGTACAACTCCTACTATAAGTGTAGCTGACATGCAAAATAACTGGCACAACCAGTTTGGAACTACAGGCTCTGTCAACCACAGTATTGTAATTAGATGACTAAGCCACAACAGCCACCAGTAAGTGCTGTATACTTCCTGACCGTATTAACTATAAATACAAATAGCACATTGACCCCTGCATATTGCAGGCATGAAATTTGTTAGCAAGTTGATTGGGGCAGCCCTGGGAATGTGGAATGTTGCTGCATTTCTTTGGGAACACAGGTGCATTGGGGGGAGGGGGGCATACCTCTCAACTACACATTTGCATAGACTGTCAAAATGTTTGCTTTATATTTTGGTTCCATTTAGCATAGTATTGTACTTGTCGTGGAGAAAACTAGCATATCACTAAAGACCAAAGGTTAGAAAGTAATGACAGACATTTGAGTTTTAGACTTCTTACCCTTCAGAGAGTTAATGCAACTGTAAGACCTCCTGTGATATCACTCTGTAAGTGTGTAAGAGGACTATTTCATCATTGTCCCTATTTGTGGTCCTTTGCCACATATTTCTTTATGGCTTTGTACAACTGACTTGCTAGGAGAGGCTGGGAGGTGTGTATGGGACTCCAACATTGACATCCATGCATGTATCCTATGACACCGCAGTTTGCTAGTCCCCGACATATACTGCAGTGGGTTTTTTTCACCTAGGGGACTACTGCATATTCTGGGGAAGACGGTATTTTTGGACATTTGTCCTGTTGTCATTTGTATGCTGCTATCCCAGTAGGCCACACCATTTCCTTGCATACATGCAGTGATACTATAGATATGCTACCAGAACGTACTACTCCATTCATTAGTTAAGAAAAGTGACTTACCTTAGGCCTGCAGCAGTTGTGAGGACAGTGCTTTAGGGCTGACTCTGTCTGATGCATGCAGTACACAGCTTATATAAGGGTAAGGTACAGATAGTGTGATGTGTGTGGCATACTTTTTACTGTGTGTATGTGTGTGAGTAGGAGAGAGGTGTCAGTCCCTGGATACCTAGGGTGCCAGTGTATGTGCTATGTGTTGCCTCTTTGCCAAGGCCAGGGCATACTGGACATGCCTACATCTTCCTACAGGGACAGGCTGAGGTAGTGGTTCCTCTGAGTCCCCATGTGCCTGTGGGAACATTGGCAATAGTGGATGGCTGTGTCCTCTTTCCCTGTGATGTTCCTGCTGCAGCTGTTTCCACAGAATCATATTGTGTAGCATGGCACACAATTTGTGTGCACATGTAGTTGGAAAGTACTGCAGGGCTCCACCAGATATCTCAAGGCAGCAGAACTGTGATTTCAGCAGCCCAAACACATGCTCTACAATGTTCCTAGTTTTTGCATGTGCCTCAATATGGTGTTTTCCAGTGTGTGTGTGTGCGTGTGTGTGTCTGTGTGTGTGTGTGCATTTTTGATGAGTTTCATCATCCAACATTCCAGTGCATAGCCAGGAACCCCACTAGATGGCCATATGAGATGTTCCCGCCAGCAAATGCTTGATACAGCTGCGAGGCATGCCAGATGTGGGAGTCATGATAACTACCAGGGCTGCCAGAACACACATTGATGATAATGCCCTGGGTATTGCACACGACCTGGCAGTTTGACTGATAGCCCTTGCAGTTGACATAGACTTCATCTGGTGGTGCTTTGATGTGGACATGAGTGCAGTCTATGGCACCCAGTATCTCTGGCTAGTGCGCTGCATGGTGGAAGAGATGCATATTGCCGGTCCTCTCCACAGGAGCGCTGGGGAAATAAATGTGCTCTCTGGCATGTCTTAGCATGACATTCAGGAACTGGTGGAGTACCTTGGATGCAGATGCCAGTGAAACCCCAATGACATCCCCAGTAAGTATTTGGAAACTACCTGTAGCTAGTATTCTTAGGGCTACATATACCTTTGTTTCCACTGGGATAGTTTCCCCTCTGTTGGCTCTGAGGTGATGGCGGCAGAGCTCGTTGAGTTGCTGTAGTATGTCCCTGTCCACCTTGTAGCACTCTATCTCCAGCTCATGTAGCCACTGAAAGGTTACCCTAGGTCTGAACACTCTTCTCCTCCTTAGTCTTTGCCATTTGTCAGCATCATACTCATCACTGCCCTTAGTCTGTAGCTTGTAGAGATGTAACAAAGCAGCTGCAGCCCCTATCATTTTGTCAGTTAAAATTCTCAAGTGTGTACTCCAATAGTGCAGAGTATGTGGGGAAATCAGATTGAAAGGTATCTGCATACTTTATACTGATGTGATGCAGATGCAGCCTGTGTGATTGGCTAACTATGATATATTCCACCTGCCAGCTACATTATTAAGGGGTTTGAATGGCCCACTGCAAGTGGCAGAGACCTTATTAGTCATTTATCATTGGCTGCCTTTTGTCTGCTATTTCCTTTTATATTGTTTCCAGTTTCCTACACTGTGGTTACAGTGTAACCACTGCTGAGCAAAAATGGCCCTCCCCTGTTTACAGGCATGCTCAGCATTTCTCTCACCAGCTAAGCAGCCTCAGACACACCACCCTGCTTAGCTGAGCACAAACAGAAGCCACGGAGCTCCAATGTGCTTACACAAAGCATGACACACCCCCTTTTCATGTCAGATACCTCTTCTGCCTACATCACCATGTTGTAGTCCCTACACCATTAGGTACCTGCAGACACGGTGGCCCATTTTGCTATTCAGTAAACTGAGCTCATTTGCATACACCTAATTATGTATACCCTAGTTACAGCACTACACAAGGGCCTATGTCCTTAGCAGCCACTCTTGCCTGCCATTGTATGAGTCTGCATGATGGCAAGTATAATGGGGAAATTCTTTTTAGCTTAAATAATCCCCTTTTAATATTTTATCAATACACGGCAGGTTCAGGTTAAGGCACTTTAATCTTGCAGCAAGGAGACAAAAACGTGCTAATACAGTTTGTCTAACTAAAATCAGGAAGTGAAACCATTTTTATACATTTCTTACAAGGTATGGCCTACTAAGCTGACATAACAAATCACAAGTTCTTTCAGTATTATTTCATGGCAGCTATTTGTCCATGATTTTCTGCTGGTACATCAAGTTTATGAAAAAACTTCCTAAGAAAAACAACGTGGCCTTGATGACCACCGGTCAGATACAACTTCTCTCTATGCAATGTTACCATTCAAGGTACTATGGCTAATTTGAGCACAAAGCAAGTACAGATTATACTTCATTTCTTCGAGCAATCATTGTTTGACTGTATCTAGTTCTTCTGCAACTGTGCATGTTCTCATAACACGAACAGAGCTAATTGTTCAAGTTCAGTAACATTATAGAAAACAGTATTGTTCTATTCATTAATTTCCTGACCTAGCAGATAATCACCTGTTTCTCAGTATATTTCCAAAAGGCATAAACATGAATTTTGCTGTGCTAGCAAATACTAGGTCAGGGTGCATCTTGCAGTTTTCAGAAAGCATATTGTCATTTTAGAAAAGCATCTTTTAGTTTCACACAAAACTAAGCTGTACATAAAACAGAATGAAATGTGTTAACCCTTTTAGCTTCTAATAAGCACTAAACACATACATTAATACATATTTTTCTAACATTTCCCCCCTGTTAATACTTTTTATTCTATTTTCAAAAGCATAAACAGTTTGCTTCTTCTCCTAACCTCTTCTGTTCAAGATTTGCAGTTAAGAGAGTCATTCAGTTTAAACTTATGAAAGTGTTTCATTCTTCAACAATTCTTCAATTTCAGTACCTTGATACAGAGTTTCAGAAACTGACATGTCTATAAAATCTTTGATTAATCTTTTCATGCAGGGAATACCACAGCAAACACACACTCCCAATAGAAGTAATCCCACACAAATGGCAATCAGAATGTTCATTAGGATGCTACCCCACCCCCCCAAACAAATTCTGGAAAAAGTCCGTCAGTGGGTTTGGGCCTGGTTTGGTCATGGTCCACACTTGCTGAATCACCTCAAGATGGTCGTTTATCTCATGCTGGTTGTCAGGAATATACGAACAGCACTCCTCTTTTATTAAAGTGCACATACCACCTTTCGCCGCTAGGGTGAAGTCAAGAGCCATGCGGTTTTGAAGTACCACAGTTCTCATAGCATTCAGTTCATCAGTCATTAATTTGAGAGCAGAAAAAGTTGCATTACTCATTACTTCGAGAAGTTTGGACAGTTTTCTCAGCTCCCAAATTGATTTCACTGCACCATATGCAGGGGCTATACCTGCCCACGATATAATAGTGTCACTCAAGTCCATATGTGTCAGTTTATCTTTGTTCTTCACGGAATTATGGTTTCTCCAGCCTGCTTCGATTCATCCCACTGGATTTTCAGGCCTTTTGATTGGATTTCCATTTTTTTTGGTGACCTCTCTGACATTTCGAATTCTTCCGTGAGGCAAGACTGCAGTGTGTCGTATGGCCGGAACCAGGTAACCAAAAAAAACAACTGCCAGACCAGTTCTCAGGTAACCATTTGTATGCCTTTTTCCCCACAAACAAAATAACAATTCTCTACTTTGGTATTAATATACACTTGCCCTGCATGAAACATTTTCTTATCAATAATAGATAGTTGTTTAAAAAGAACAGGATTACGTTGTATCTCATCAACAATTTTATGTATCGACTCTAGATATGAGTCATAGTTTGCATCACAGATATAACCTGCAGTATTGGCTTTGGTATGACATTTGTAAGGAACAGTCACATTACAATTACTCCAACCTACCTGAACAGTAATTTTTGTAAAAACACACAATTGCCTTTTGTGCAACAGGCAGGTACAATGCTATTTTGTCTCGTGATTTTACAGTTGTAGTATCAAAAATCTAATTTTCCCAGGTCTCATTGACCCCTAGGGGGACAGCAGTCATTAGTAATCCCCTGTATGCTGTTTGTATAGCTGTGCAAATCCAGCAATTTGAAACATTAAAGGCTTGGTAAGTGTTA